>NC_136770.1:962558-992543 GCF_947034865.1 Barbatula barbatula
TCTCTCTCCTTCTCTCTCTCTCTCTCTCTCTCTCTCTCTCTCTCTCTCTCTCTCTCTCTCTCTCTCTCTCTCTCTCTCTCTCTCTCTCTCTCTCTGGACATAGTTCTCTTTAGAAGGCGTAAGTGAAGCCAGACTGTTTGAGCTCTCTCCAGGAAGACATGCCTCTGAGTCGTCCCTTCACTGCTTCGACGGAGACATGTGATCCCATTTATTCACACACGCATTTACACCGAATTTCAAACAAATAGTTCGGAAAGAAAACCAAAAGGAGGAATTTCTTTTTCCATGTCCCGTTCCATTTTACCTTTTGAACTTAAATGCATTTTCATGAACAACTTGGGAAAAAGAGCAAATATTTACAAAGAAATAACAACGTTGTTTACATTGTGTTTCAGGAATTTTTGCTAAGTGCAGTTAACTATGTGAAATTAAATTTCTTTTGAATTTGGAGAAATGTGATGTTTTCTAATAAAGTTTATTACACTTAATTGACAACCTACATTATCTGTGTTACAATTAAATAAAATTAAACTTTAATGTGAAAAAAGATCAATTTGAATGAATTATTAGAAATGAAATGTTTTATAATCAGAATAAAAAAGTACCTTCTCACCTCAATCCAAAAAATTACATGTAACATCCAAGTATCATTCTCTTTCTCCCTAGAGTCCTTTTTACCAGGGAAACTGTGTTTCTAACTAAACAAGTATTCACAAAATGTCCCATTGAATACATGCCGTCCAGCCAAAGGTGTTTCACAAATGCCCTTCCTCTCCCAAAAGAATCATCCAGGTGAATCGATACATCTCCCCGGAAGATCTCTGCCATCACAGGATATTAATAATGCAATATTAATACACATCAGGAATTATCAATATTTAATATATTCCAAGAATATATTCACACTTTTATTAAAAATGCGGAAAAATGAGATACTTCTTCCTCCAGGCAAGATTTGGAGAGATAGATTGAGGTAATGTTGGGTGAGAGGTCTTGAAATAGATGAGAAAAGGATGAGCAGTAAAAAAGAGGGAGGATTAAGGAAAATATGAGGACAGAGAGGCTGGATAAACAACGGATCTGTTTAAAAAACTGACACGGAATAGCAGGAAATCTATAGAATGACCTCTGCATGGAGCCGGTAGAAGATGTGAAAAAAAAATCTAAATTTGAAGGACAGATGAGATATGTGGGGGGGTGAGAAGAGGTCAAACAGCAGAAGAAGAGATCTGTCCAAACCGTAAAGGACAGAGTGCTTAAAAAACCTTCCTTCCCTGTCTGCCTGCGTCCATATAAATGATGGATTTCTCCTGTGCCAGACAGACTGATCCTCTTTCACACACTCGGCGGATGTTTGTGTGTGTGCTGTAATTGCTCACCTGGGAGCAGTAGCACACAAGGACACTGAGATGTGCTTCAGGTTGTCCTGCACACACACACACATCTGTGATTATGAAGCCCATCAGTGTTCAACCTCTGGAGGTCTGGAAATCAGCCTGGACTGGACGGGTCATTACAGCTCGGACTCTACTGATGAAACTCCAGGCCTCACAAAGTTTATCATTTGTTGTAGGGATTTTTCATAAAGTCCATTTAAGTTAGTTAAGGCTTAGTCATACTAAAGGTGCAAAACTTTTTTGTAGGTAAGAAAGAAAGAAAATTCAGATGTTAAGCAAGTACATAAACAATCTGTGTTCAAAACTGACAGTAAGCTTAATGATAATAATCATCCATAAATTGAGCTATTGGTTTGGATTTCTCAGGAAATGTCAGTTTCATGCAATTTCAATTAAACGCACGTACGTAAGAAAACTATGTTCCAGATAGATACAATGACCCTTATTGTTTTAGGACAGATAGTTCCTGCTGTCATTTTATATTGGACGAACTCATTTGATGATACCACATATTCTGAAATGAAGTGCATTATGAAATCACTCATTATTCCTGTTTTTAATGATTTATTTAGTCTTTATTTCCAGACTATTTATCATGTGTCTGTTGTTTGTTCTAGAATGTGTTTTCTGTAGAGAAACAAGCGCTACATTAAACTTGAATGTAATTGAATGAAATATTCCCATTCATACGCACCCACGATACGGTTTTAATAATCCGAGCTGAACTGACCCTCGATAAATTATGATCAGACTGAAAGTATGTTAAAATAAACACAATTTTGTTAAAAATAATGTTTCAAATAAACAACCACAACATTAACATTGGGATCCAACAGAAGTTTGTACAAAATTATATGGACCTTCCTTCATATCTGAACGCCAAACATGTGTTCAGAAATGAAGATTTGTTAGTATTTGTAAAAACGGGAAGACCGTTGGATTCCTTAAGCTACGGTATACGTACTACGACACTATGACTGTTTGTTTTAAAAGATAAAGGACAATATGAAATCTTATATTGTTGAGCTTGGATCAATCAGCAACACCCATTCGAGACGTAGGTCTTTATTTACAATAAGGACTGTTCTTGTTTTCCATACGCCACATGTATGATATAGAAGCTTGCTCTAATTTCAGATGTATTGCTCATGAATCTCTGCCGTGCTCTCACAGTCACAGATATATGGAGCTCGTGTACAAACACACATTTCTGAGAGTCAGCAGAACCCTGTGCCTGCCGGGGAGACTGCTGGATCTCATTTCACTGATAAAAGACTTCATAGAAAGCAATTAACACATCCCATGTGTACACAGATACAAGCCCTCAATCACATTACAATCACACACCATTATATTAACTTACTGTATGAGGAAGATTGCTTTAAGAGATTAGACTCACTAGGGACTAACACACACACACACACACACACACAGCAGAAGTGTTTTCAGATATTTCTCATGTGAAAAAGAGTTAAATGTGTCTGTCATTAGAGATCCCGACAGTGAGTCAAACTGAGCTCAGATTTGTCTTGTCTGCAATCAAAAGTCAATATTAGTGAAGATCACATTTACTCAAATCCAGATGATTTCACCTCTACAATCCACATTCATTTCACACATCAAGACTTTTCATGTGTTTCAACAATCACACTCTCATTTCTTCCTGCTTTTATTTCCCCGAGCAATTTCAGACCAATCATCGGCGACTAAGCTGATGCTAAAATGAAACAACTGAGAACTTCAGCAAATCTCCGGAGGTATTAAATGTCTGAGCATTCCATCTAACGATCTGAAAGAATTTAAAAAATGTCAATAATACAAAACTAAAATGAAACGTTTCAGATGGAGAAGCTTTCTGGAGGTTTGGAAAAAAGCAGAACACTGATCAAAAACAGAAGCCTATCGCAAGAGCAAATGACTTTAACCCATTCTTCTCAGTAGTGGAATATTAAAAGAGATTTTACAATACAATACGTTCGACTACAGGCTTTTCTAAATTGAACAATGAATTTAAAGAACAGTTCTGTTTTGTTTGTGCATTTAGAGATGATAAAGAGAATCCTGTCATCATTTATTCTCTCTCATGTGGTTGTTAATCTGTATGAGACTCTTTCGTCAGGGGAACACAAAAGGAGATATTGATATGAGAAATGTCTCGAGGGTTTTGTGTTCGTACAATGGCATTCGGTGTTGACCGGTTATCAATGTTCTTCAGAATATCTTCTTTTGTGTTCTACAAACTCAAACAGGTTTAAAAAAACATGAGTAAATGATGAAAGAATTTTCATTTTCTGGAAACCTTCCCTTTGATGTAATACAATATGTGTTCATGTTATCTGGCATAACAACGCAGTGTCCTTTAAAAAAACACACTGTAAGCTACATTAGATATAGAACAGTCAGAGGAGGAAAGGACAAAACGCAGATAAAAATAATTGACACCCCTAGAACAACACTGTGTGGGGTGGGAAACGGGGCTGCGATGGACGGTTACCAAGGTAACAGAGCATCATCTCTGAACTGGTGAACAAGTTTGTTGAAGACTCGCATCACTTCATCTCCTTATTATTGACAAACAAGGATTGCCTTCAAGTCACAATCTACGACGAGCTGTCAGCTGAGTGTTTATATCAAAACAATCTATATCATTTCTCAATAACTCCATCCCTGTGTGTTTTCAAAGATGGAGCTTTTGCAGCATCGCACTCCTTATTTGGCTGACATGTTGAATCTGACAGAGAGCATCAGGTTTGTGAGCACCGGCTAACCTCTATCACCCGAAGATTTATGAATCCCTGTCACAGCGGCTGAACTAATGAGAGCGAAGAGGAAGAAATGGATTGAGAAAAGGCCAGGGGGAAAATAAGGAGAATAGGTCATATAGCTTTGGAGAGAGAGAGAGAGAGAGAGAGAGAGAGAGAGAGAGAGAGAGACACAGAGAGAGAGACAGAGAGAGAGACAGAGAGAGAGACAGAGAGAGAGACAGAGAGAGAGAGAGAGAGAGAGAGAGAGAGTCGGGTGAGACGCAGATCTATTCATAAAATAATTCATCCATTTGAAAGCCTAAATGACACATTCTGATATTATACGAGTTGTTTAAACTGCCTTCCATAGGCAAATGCAAATCTCACCCAAAATGTTCCAGAGTGTCATTTCAACTTAGTTCCAGTGAGTTCACAGGCAGAGCCCTGGAGAAGTTCAACTCAAAATGCTGAAGATAATTTCAGCCGGAGGGGCACATCAGACTCAAAACTCAGAGGGACTTCACTTCACCAAAAATAAACAGGTGAATATGAAGGAGCCTGCGGCGAGAAGGGAAATTATGCACATTTCATTTTCACTGAGGTGAACATTGACTTTGGTTTACAGCGAGATGCTGCCGAACACCCGAAGAGGTCAAAAATGCCACATCAGCATCCGGACCGCAACCCAAAGAGCTGAGAAAAACATTCAAACAAAAATCTGCCGATTGAAAGGGTTCAGTAGAATGAATAAATATTGCCAAGAGTGAAGATCTACTTGTGGCAAACATTTGCAGCAAACGGGTTTGTTTACCACAAATCAACTACAAGTTCTCTGCAAATAAACAATTTACCAAGGGTTCAGGCGAGGTTTCGCACAAAACCTTATTGTCTGCGTGGACTGATATGGGATTAGATTTTTTGTAGCCATTTTGCTTCAAAATTATGATAATAATTATGACATAATAATTATGACATGGTATGATGTGAGTTCACACGTGGGACTGTCCACATCACCTCTTCGTGAAAGAAAAGGACGGTTGAGTTGATTCTCTTATATTTATGAACAAACAAAAGTCATGCTATGATCTCTTTTCAATATTAAGATGTACATTAGCGACAGGCCTAAAGGAGACACTCCACCCAAAAATAATCTGGATAATATAATAATAAATCTGGAGTAATTCATGATAGATTTTTATTTTAGAATGAAGGATCAACTAACATACTAAAGATGAAGTACCGTCTAACCTAAATGAAAATATACTGGTGATTCACACATCAATTGAGATGAAACCACAACACGCATGCTGTTTGAGCTTCACCTTTGTCGATTTGCCCAACTGTAAATATTTTTATTTGTATATACTTATGGTCGCTACATAATATGGACATGCAACCTTTTGACATTTTAAAACATAGATTTTCTTTCAACATTCAGGAAAAAACTGCCATTGAACTCAACTGTCCTGCAACTCTGAAAGTTCACCCAAAAACAGTCGAGATTTACTCGCCCTCAAGTTCAAAACCTGAATACATTTCTTTGTTTGGTTGAACACAAAGGAAGATATTTGGAAGAGTGTTAGCAACTGACATTTCTGGGGCATCATTGACTACCAAATATATTTCTTACAAAAACAAAACATTTTTGCAACAACTTCATGGTGAGAAAATGATGACAATATTTTCATTTTTGGGTGAACTGCCCCTTTAAGGACTGAATGTAAATTCTATAGGACACCAGACCTCCAAGAGTTAATCGGTCCAGTTTGGATACAGACAGTCCTCTCCAGGTTTCATTGTTCTTTCTTAACACCAGAAGTTGGATTCTTACTACAAAATACGCATGCAAACGAAAGTATTTTCAAAGCTTGACATTTCAAAAACAGACAATGACACCATCCTCAGAGACGTTTTGAGTGCTTTTTTATTGTTTCTCTGCAGCGCAGGCGGCTCTATTTCACACCAATAGCACACACATATTCCCTACGAGTGCTTGTGCGTTTGTTTGAAAGGGAAATGGTGCATTTCTCTTCAGGAGAACAAAGAGGACGTCCTGCAGCGACACATGTTCCCGACGGAAAGCAGAGGAAGGGAGGGCGAGAGAGAGAGAGAGAGAGAGAGAAGGGAGTGGGTTTTTCTTTTATGTATACTGTGTATAAGTGTGCCAGAGACGTTCTATATCCAAAGAGTGAGATCCCCGTTTCGACAGTATAAATACAGTCCCACATAAATACATTCTCCACTGAAGGAAACAATTGACAAAATAAACAACAGTTTACAGTAGGCAGCAACACTGACCCCCATCTAAACCAGCGCGACCAGAATAACCCACAGTATGCTAGCGGAGATGTTCCATGGGCTGGGGTGAATGGAAGCGGTAACATGCACACACGTGAGCCTTTACTTTCTGTAAACGCTGGTGAAACTGAAGGAGGGGAACCGCGGGAAGACAAAAACTGACAGAAGCCGGATCGTGACACAGGGCTGTGAAGAACTCTCTTGGAGGTCTGAGACAGGATTCAGTTTATAGAAGATGGTTAAAATGGTGCTGTGGTTTGTGGGATTGTTCTGTTAAATGGGCAGCTGGAACTTGACGTCAACCTGGGCCTCCTTGGCCAACGACACAATTTCAGAAAGCTTTACAACCTAGAGAAACAAGAGATGAAGATGAACCAGTTAAAAGACATTTAACAAAAATACATCATGACCTTGTTGACGAGGGCTGATTATGGAAATTAAAAATAACAACAGTAATCACACAGAACTACTGTAAGACGACCAAATCATTTTTTGTGTGAAAAAGGGAACGGTGAACACTATGATAAAACACGTTCCACAGGAAACATTATATCGGTTTAAATTAACCTGAACATGACGACACAGTTTTTCCAGTTGTGCTGTTCCTTCAAACCCTCATCTTTGCTTATCTTATCAATCTGATTGCTGAAGAAGTGTGTTGTGTAGATTTCTTTGTTCTTCATCTCAGCATTTTCGCTTAGTTTCCGTTTGCTTGGGTTAATGAACAGAAACAAAATCAACGCACCATTTTGGCTGCCTCATCCAGATCGTCACAGGCCAGGATCTTTAGAGGACTGGAGGCGATCAGAGCTTTAGCATCATCCACACGTGTTCCTGAAGATCAGAGGATAAGATGTGAGAACCTCAATGTGTCTAAAGAATGTGTGTTAAAGATCCAGTGTGTAATATGTTGGAGGATCTATTGCATTTCTCAACTTTACTACTAGATGCCGCTAAATTTCACACACAAACTTTAACTGCAAAGCCACAGCTTTGATGCGCGTTTCTTTACGGTTTATGTGATATTTTAATGAAACCCTACGGCTACTCGCAGCCTTTGAGAACAAGAAATGAGACAATTCATCAGATCAGCACCCTTCAATTTATCCCCCTCTCGCTTCATAAATCAAACTCGCCTGCAAACATAAATCTTTCTGAGATTTATTTGGTCCATCTGTCTCTCGCTCACCTTGTAACCGCACCACGATGGGGATTTTCAGGTCTAGGTCAGTGACTGCCATGATGATGCCCTGGGCGATGACATCACACCTCATGATGCCCCCGAAAATGTTTACCAAAATGGCCTGAACCTGTTGAAAAAAGCAAGCATGTCTTATAGATTTTGTACATTTCAAAACATGACCTAACTATGGTTAGTGAATTTTGACCTTACCTTCTTATCAGAGGTGATGAGCTTGAAGGCCTCCGTCACCTGATGTGCTGTGGCTCCGCCCCCTACATCCAGAAAGTTGGCGGGAATTCCACCGTGCAGTTTGATGATGTCCATGGTGGCCATAGCAAGTCCAGCACCATTGACTAAACACAGACAAAAATATCATCTGATATTTCACTGGGTTTACAAAAATATTGCAAAATGTTTGTGAAAGGCAGAAAACTCTTTACATGTGTCTCATAGGACAAAATAACAAAAGCGTATGTGAAATGGCTTATTCAGTGTGCTACTAAAACCACCAAAATGCTATTTTTATTCTTCAAGGTGTATGCAAACTTATGACTTAAGTCGATGCCGATAATATTCTCTAAAGGAAGCTTGAGGTTTATTTCACTGACCCAGACAGCCGATAGTGCCATCCAGGCCGATGTAGTTGAGATCTGCTTTGGCTGCCTCCCTGTCTCTGGTGTCCTCTTGGCTCCAGTCCCGCATGTCGAACACTTTCTTCTGTCTATAGGCAGCGTTTGTGTCAAAGTTGATCTTGGCATCCATACACATCACTGCGAATATAAAAGAGCTTTTAAAACCACTGGATACTCCGCAGGGATTATGCAAAGAGACACATAACAGAAGGTGTAGGTTTAGGATACCGATGCCGGATGAGTCTTCAACCATTGGGTTGATCTCCAACATAGATGCATCATACTTTAAAAACACATCATAGAGCTTCAACATGTTTTCTGCAGCTTCATTGATCAGCGCGGGAGGAAAACCCATCTTCTCCGCCACCTGAGCGAAGCACATGTTGATGTAAATTGAGTCGCATGATGGCCACAGTTGTCGATTTAGTCCTACAGAAACATCGTACCTTTATGGCCTGTTCTATCTTTATCCCGTCAATGATGTCGATGGGCTCTTTCACGATGGCGTCGGGATTCTCCGCAGCCACATCTTCGATGTTCACGCCCCCCTGAGAACTGCCAATCAGCACGGGGCCCTGCAAATACCATGTCACCCAACTTTCAGAGGACATTGCAGGCTAGAACAGAAGGAAAACTCCTCTCTCTCTCGCCCTCTGCTGTCCATCATGCTAACTGCAAGACGGTGATCTGCCATTTGAAATCTACTTAGATTTGGTATTAACAGACATATTGTTATATAAGTGGGAATAGCATAGTGAGTGAACTCTGACCTGAAATGATCTCTCCATGGTGATGGCGAAATAATACTCTCTGCGCGGGTACCTGCGCTCGCAGATGAACACCTGGTTACAGATGCGGCCCGCCTCACCCGTCTGCTTAGTGTACAGCTTCTTTCCAATCATCCTAGAGGAGATGTCCCTCGCTTCTTCTGGCCTGAGAGACAGAGATAAAGACGTAAACACTGAGGAAATAAAGAAAACATAAGAGTAATCAAGTAACGATATAGGAAGAAGCGAGGGATACTCACGAGTAAACAATTCTGACTCCACCCTTCAATCCTCCTTCAAAAGAGCCTTTGCCTCGACCTCCAGCCAACACTTGCGCTTTCACCACCAGATCTTTAGAACCTGAGAGGGGAAAAGAAATAAAGGTGAGAAGAACAGCGTGAACCGTCTGGTCTTTTTTATAATTCAGTCAATATAGATTGAGAACCTTCCACTTTTATTTGCATTTCAGGACATTTAATGCATTTTATGGAAATCAAAAATGACACAATTATAATATATGTGAGCTGTTGGAGAACTGGAAAGGGGAAGTTTCTTTTTGGCCTTTGAAGTGTTGGGTTTGATTTAGTGGAACTGGATATTTGAAGTCAATGTTGCAATTTTTGTTGCATGTGTAAATATTCCCATGTTTTGCAACAAACCCTCAGTTTCCAGTCCTGTTCCTATAATTCAGAACACAACAGAAAATGTTCAGTCTGACAGAAGTCCACAACAGTTTCCAGGACACAGATCGGGCCGTGTGGGTCACAGAAAACCCATTATTCATGTTCCTCAGTCTTAATTGCTAGCGAAACCCGAGTCTGCTTTATTCCGGCACACAGCTCTGCCTGTCTGTCACGGCTCTGTGCAGATGCGGCCTGTATGCTGACACTCAGATTAAGGGTTTGAGCCGTCACATTCTCCAATGGTGCCACAAATCTATGTTTAGATTTCAGCGTGTGAGAGAATAGCACAGAAAACACACACACACACACACAGCACGTCTCAGACTAAAACATAGGTTAATCACAGGAAAGGATCTTTTGTTTACGTCAGGGTAAAACTGCGGATGCAGCCTGCGCCACATTGAGAATATAAGTCAGCATGTGTTGATCTGTTCTTACCGATCTGTTTGGCAACAGCATACGCCTCTTCGGGCGAGCTGGCCACCATACCCTCGGGCACAGAGATGCCCGCCTCTTTCAGGAGCCCGATGCTCATGTACTCATGCAGAGAGAGGTTTCTCTGCTGCTGCCCACACAGCATTGGAGACGGCTGGTTTCCATGGTTACCAAAAAGAACCGATGTCCCACCGAGCACCTGGAAATGGAGTAAAATGACAAATACTAACTAGATCCAACTAGTGCCAAGGTACACAAAGCCATAGTCATGTCTACATAGCAAATAGTTCCCTTTGTAGTTGGGTTAATGGAAACAAGAACAGTGATTGGAGGTTTACAAGGAAAAGGATTTTCGCTTTGTTTTTTTTCAAGTCATTTGTGAGTTATGCTGACTATAACAGCTGCATCATGTTCATTGACCGTAGAGACTTACATGCAAGTATTAAGATAAAACTCGCAAGGGCACAAGGGTGACCCGCACAAATTCCTTGATGAGAAATGAGCAAAGAGGAGATATTTGTGAATTTATGAATAGATTTGGGACCACTTTTTTTCATTACACCCTTAAGGCAAGACATGGTTCACAGCTTCGTATTAAATTAAATAATAAATACATTCACATATTTACACCAGCACACCTCTAACCATCTGTAGACAAATTTAAACTTTTTCCAAGTCCATAAACCAACCATTGGTAACATCAAAGTGATGTTTCTGGAATAAACCTGCTGGACTAACGGTGGACAGAAACACTGAACCGAAACCGAGAGGCTGTTTATAGGTCCAAGTAGGTCAAAGCGCAGTAAGTTAATAAACCCATAATGACAACAGTGTTTATCTCAAACATATACACACATAGGAGCCACTAAACCCCCCAATAATTCATTTTAACTAGATTATAAACTGAGTTCATAATGAATTGACATGCTAGCGGAGGCATCAATAATAATGACAGGCTGTTAGCCTGGAGGCTAATGTCAAACCCAAAACTACTGTTTTGTGTCATTTAAAGGGAACCAAAAAAGGGACAAATGCCGTAATGTAACACGATATAGTTACATAATATATGTGCACAAAACGAACCTTCGCTGCCGAGCTTAAAGTCGTCCTAGAGCCGGAGTTTCTCAGTCCAGCGGACAACCGGCCGCAGATCAGGGACGTCGCCATGTTGCTCTGGTCTAACGGCGCAGCTGAAAACAAGCGACGTGACGCGCATGCGCGATGACGTACGCCACGGCTCACTCACGCTGGCCGCTGCTGCGCTTTCATTCATATCGACACGTGTGTTGCTCGTGATCGGGATTTGCTCGCTTTATTGGAAAATACATTCTGTTATGTTTACAATTTGTTAGTAGATTCATCTGAGGAGTTAGATCTAGGTAAGTTTTAATCTGATGTGGTTCACCGATGCGATGCTAATGGTGCCCCAAAATGCACGTTTTATTTGTCACATATAGTCATAAACATATACAACATACATGCAGTATACAATGGTTATCTGGTCAACACCGTATAGACCTCTTTTAATTTGACCTTTTAAGGCAGCACTACACTTTTAGGGCTTGTGAACCTCTAGTGGCTTACGATGGAATTGCAGTTGGTTCTTGGGATTGTAAGGTTTGCACCAAGATCTCAATGCAAATGGAAATTAAAACGTACATAAATTTGGCACATTTAGCACTTTATTGCATTCAAGGTTATCGAACACATGGCCTTGTGCTCTGTTCTGCTAATGCAAAACTCCAACAACTAAATTGAACATTTTAAGAACTGAAATCAGTCATTGTTCATTATATTTACTGACAGTGTACAATTCAATTTTATTTATATAGCGCCTTTCACAATTTGCATTGTTCCAAAGCAGCTTTACAGGGGGAAAACGAAAAACCCAAGACAGGGTAAAACACACTACATGGTGTTTTATATAATAAATCCAATTATTCTAGTAAAATAATATCTCATGTCAGCATCTCCTGGTGGTTTATTTATTTATTACACTGGAGGTCTTCAAGTAAATACGATAAAGGCAAATGGATTTACCGACCAAACACTTTTGGATTCTTGTTAAAACCATAAAGACACAAAGTACCGTTTATCAACTCTGTCTCTTTCATCACAGCTTATTTATCATGTCTGAGGTGGTTCAAAATGGCAAACCCATCCCCAGACGTCCTGGAGTGGGACTTGGGGTACTTGTGACAGATTCCGGCAAACCGGGATGCTTTCTGTTAGGAAAAAGAAAAAGCGTCGTGGGAAAAGGTAAATACCAGTTACCGGGAGGTCACATTGAATTTGGGTACGTTTATTATCACTAAAGTACATCACTGCGGCCTTTTCTACAGTAATAAGATATTGCTGTAAATACTTACACTACATTTACCTACGTAAATATGTAAACTGGAGACAATAAATAAATGATTCCACTGCGTATTAATCAGAGAAACGTGGGAGGACTGCGCACAGAGAGAGGTGATGGAGGAAGCTGGTGTCTATCTGAAAAACGTCTGCTTCGCATCTGTCGTCAACTCCATCCGACTGGAAGAAAACTACCATTATATCACAATCTTCATGCAGGGAGAGCTGGACAGGTCTTTATCCGCTGAACCGGTCAATCTGGAGCCGGAGAAAAATGAAGGTTGCTTACATTCTTGTTTTATGTATTATGGCTCATCTAGTTTTAGCCTCGAGTGGTAGCCCACAGAATGTTAATAACAGTGAAAAGAATCTGGACCTTTACACTTAACATTTGTGAATTACATACAGTACTTATTTGAATTGCCATTCTGTAAATCAATTCTACATCCTGACGAAATCAAAATGAGAAAAAAATGCCATTTCCAAAAGAATTGGCTGGAGGTTTTTAAGTCTCCTGTGAAAAAATGTTACAAGCCATTACGTTACTAACTTGCTACAACAAGTCCTACCAAACAAGAACTGTGTTAGTCTATCTGCCAGCAGAATAAACTTGTTCTATACTGTAGCTGAATAACCATTAAATATGAATGTTATGGGTTGTTAAGACAGTATAGCTGAACTGAAACTATTACCCACATTGTTTTTAATAAATCGTTTGTTCAACGCATATATACAACTGATTTAGCTCTACTCGTTTTTTACTGTCTTAGGTTGGGCATGGACACGATGGGAGGAGTTTCCACCAGGAGAACAGCTTTTCCTGCCGTTAGCTGATTTAAGACGGCAGGGATTCCAGCCATTTAGAACGAGTTAAATGGATTTTCTGTCATCAAGAAATTAACCTTGACACGTTTTAACGCCGGATTCAGAGTCAGGTGGCCTGAAGTGAAAACGCATTGCTGGCTCTTCTGAGCTGAATCATCATTCACAAGAAATATTTGACCTCATGTACTGAGATGCATTTGTCTTCTGATTGAGTGATGCAACTATTGACGTTATTCATCAGCTTTCCTGTTAACAATGCCAGGGTCACAGGTTCGATCTTAGGGGATTGCACATAGTCAGAAACAGATGTATGGTACAATGCAATGTACGTCTCTTTGGATAAAAGCGTCGGCCAGGTGCATAAATGTCATTGAATACCGTATTAAGTGTTGTAATCACACCTTTATAGATGTGAAAGATTAAACATGCACAGGTTTATTATAGTTATAATACTATTACGTTTCTTGGTGATTTATTTTTCACTCTGCGTGACATGCAAGTGATGAATATTGGGAGGCATTTTCAAGCGTTGAAATATGTTTTCTTATCCATTTTTTTGGAATCATACTGCAATACTTTCTGAAAATATACATTTAATACCTATTCGATGTAAATTTGTACTTGAATAATGATGAAAATGATGCGATAACATTATATTAGGTGGTGGAAACAGCGCCTCTGCTGGTCGTGTAGACACAGTACAGCGCAAATATATATTTATGTTACATATTCATAAATTGAATAAAAATGATATAAAGGTGGGAGAAAAGCGTCTCTGCTTATTAAATCGTGTACATACCGTCTGATGAACATAATGCATGATATTAAAGAAACGAAAGATTAAATAAAGAGAGTGCAAACAGCGCCCCTGCTGGTTAATTGCTGCACGTGCAGTCGAAATCCGGTCGGCTCGAGCTAAATGCGACACAGCAGGTTGAGATTCGACAGTGTCGAGTGAGATCGTGAGCTCTCTGTTTGTCTGAGAGAGAAAAACATTCACACGACAGAAAATCTCTGATAGTTGACATGGTTAAACTTGCGTTCAACTCCGCTCTCGGGCAGAAAGATCCGATAAAGGAGGAGAAAGAAGAAGCTTTGATCCCTCAAGATGTGGTGAGTTTCGTTAGCGCTAAACATGCTAATCTGAGAGCGTTCAACAACGACGTTGTGTTTAATCGTAAACTATAATGCGTCTTTATACGCGGTGACGGGTTGCGAACGTATAACGTTAGATGAATAACGCCGAGATGGAATTTAACATTTAAAGCGCAAAATACTCAAAGTGGTCAAACTGTTTTGTGTGCGAGTAACGTGTTGTCATCTATATTCGCTTGAATAAAATCACACACGCAGCGTTTGTCCGCGTGTTTCGGTCACGTACGATTATTTACTTGTGTGTATTTGTACAGTTTTGTTGTGTGTGTGTGTGCGCGGGCGCGTTTAAAGGAAAATGGCCGACAGTTCAACACAAACATGAACGCGCTGCACTTTCGTTTTCGTAGAGACACAACTTCGCACGCGCGTTGTTATGAAATATAGCGTTTGGGAAAGATGCCATTGCATTTATTTAGCACGCTGATGCATGTGATGCTAAAGTGCATGAAACCTTGCGGTCGTGAAGATGACATGGACGCGTCGCCGGAGACTTAAACAGTCGCGAGACCGGCTCCTCCCACTCGGATGCGTCTGCTGTCACTGCGCGTGAGTCAGCGGCGAATGTGCGAACCGGGTTGTCAAGATGGTGAATAATTCATCTTTATTTCGTCTTGATGACGTCGTTTAAGGAATCCCAACATAAGATTGACATTCTGTACATTATGCAGCTGAACACACAACATGTTTATGTTATTGTAGGTTATAATACAGAAAAGTGAAAACAAATATGTGAAGAGTTTGGTTCCTAAACGAGAGAACTCTATTTTTAATAATGGTCTATAATCGGGCTTTTATTGTGTTAGTTATTATAGCTTAAATCAACCAACATCAGTTATTTTTATTTATCTATTCATTTTGCATGCAAACTCTTCATACATACATACATACATACATACATACATACATACATACATGTTTCCTTGTGTTTTGGTGCCCTGGATAAAAATGGCTTGCAAATAATGTAAATAACACATAGCAGATTGTATTATTTAGAGGTTATTTAGCGATTGAAGAAGTGTTTATATTAAATTGTGTAGAAAGTGAAAGTTAAACATACAAAATATTGTAGACATGATGTAAGCCGAGCGGCTCATTTCAGTTGTGAGTGAAATAAGTACCAATAAATGCGTCTTTTAAACTTTTTTTATTGTTGATAGTATGTCGTAGGTCTGAAAAATATGCGTGTCACAGGAAACAGATCTAGTAGGTCAAGACTATATAGAACGTTATGTTTCCTGATAAAGTAGATAACAAATGCTCTGTGGTTTCAGTTGTCATGGCTTTTATTGATGGATGTCATCATTTTGAGAGTGACCTATCCCTTTAATTCATTGAGACGTTACCAGAGACTCGAATGCATATCTGAATGAGCTGAAGGTATCAAATCATCATGAGATAAGCAGTGTAAAGCCTGCTGAAGTCCTCTGTCACAGCGGTGATCAAAGCATCACTGAACTCGTGTCTGGAGACGGCTACACACAACAATCATCTTACAGAATCTCGGCTTGTTTCAACAAGGACGTCTCTGTTGAGGCTAAGCCGTGTTGGCGTGTTCTGAGGTGTGTGTCTTTGTGCCAACGCGTAGAGGATTTTAAAACGGGTGTATTTGTAGGTAAAGAACATAATCTTGGGATCTGGTTGAATAAATGAGACGAATCATTAATGCATCGCTATGGATGAGAGATATGCGGGCACATATATATATATACTGGAAACAAGAGGAAGTTGGTGATTTGGGCTGTGTAACAGGTTGCGTGGATGGCGTGCTTTCACAGGTAATTCCAGCGGATCCGGTGTCCTAGATTTCGGCTGACTTGAACGGCAAGCTGTTTTCATGACAGAAGCACGTCAGGTGTTTGCTTTATCAGCATTCCCAATGAGCGCTCTCTGAGAATTTTGGGCTGATTTTAGATGAGCACAGCAGACACGATCTGAAAGTTAAGAGAGAGTCAGGTGAGGTCGATGTTTATTGAACCTGTGGCGTGATGACGACTAGAATCTGAATTGCACCATTATCATGGGAAATGCCTTCCCCAGACACACCTGTAAACAAACCTGTATACGTTATAGACTTTTCCATGTGAAATTCACTCACTTTCATTGCACCTTTTCCCCGGAGTCTCGTGACTGTTGTAAACACGAAGCATTTCTATTTTATTTAGCTTTTGTACAATGACAATCAGATTCATGATCTTCTACCGTGTGATTTTTCACTTTTCTCCTCGTGTCAGCAGATGTTTTGTTCATTTGCATCATGCTGTATGTTTGTTCCTGTTGCTCCCTAGAGGGAAGTTTGTTGCCCACAATGCATTTGTTTTTGACCAAGCTTGCATCCATCCAAAGAAAGCGTTTCTCGTCAAACACAAATAAACAGTAAGCAGGTGCGTTTGGGAGTGAGCTCTATTGGAACATATGAAAATGCAAACACACTTTCCAGCTGAAGCCTTTCTCAGAAAAAGAAGCAACACAGAGATCAAGTTTTTTTATGTGTAGAATTTTCTATATCGCACATAATATTAATAAATGTTATATCGGGAGTTAGTATGGATGTCGCAAGCTAAGTCTAAAGCAACTGCTTCGTATAATATGATTTTGAACAGGTGCGCTTTAATGAAGTTTCCTGTTCCTCATGTATTTGACTGCGTGTTTGTGTGTGCTCACAGGATGTAGAGGACGGCGTCCGTGTCAGACAGCAGTCCAGGGCCTGGTGCTGGTGCATGTGTTTGGGTCTGGCTCTTATCCTGTCTGGTGTGGTGGTGGGTGGAGCTTACCTGTACAGGGATTACATGCAGGTGAGAACAGCGTTACACGGAACTACACCACCTAGTACATGATTGAAAGCAGAAGTGAGCTGTTTATTCTGATAATGTCATTCAGGAGACGGTGTATTTCTGTGGAGCGGACTACATGGAGGAGAATTACAAGAGACCAGACAGCCACGAGGAGGTCGAGTTTGAGCTGCCAGCACAATTAAGAAGGGTTGAGGAGAGAGTGAGAGTTCTGGTGGAAGAGGGAGTGGCTCTCATTCAGATTCCAGTGCCCAAATTCAGCGACAGCGACCCCGCCGACATCGTCCATGACTTCAACAGGGTGAGAAGCGTTTGTCGCAGACAAAAGCTTTTACAACAATAGGAAAATAGTAGTGAACAAGAGAAAGAATCTTAAAGCAAGCCAAGAACGAAATGCAATTACAGAGACAGTATCTTCGCCTTTTTAATGTTCATTCTGATTTGACTGCTTTATCTCTCAAGCATCACTTTTGGATTATGTCTGGAAAAACAGACCACCTAAAAATAACCAGTGTTTTCTTCTCTCTTGCTTTCAGAGGCTGACGGCTTATCTGGATCTGCGTCTGAACAAATGCTACATCATTCCTCTCAACACTTCTGTTGTGATGCCACCCAGAGACTTGCTGGAGCTGCTGGTGAACATCAAGGTAACCACTACCTGTCACATTTTGGACGTGTTTTTTATATACAGAAGGCGTGTGGTGGAAGTTTAATGAAGCTATTGTCCCTTTCCCCGATTCCTCTCGACACATGCTTAGCTTTTCTGTAGATGCACACTGGGTGCTGTAGGAAATGCAACTATTTATGTTTTAATAATCAGGCGGCCTTAACCTAGTGAGTTGTTAAATAACATTGATGGGCATTTGTTTAAAACAATTGTGTTGGTGGGCAGCACAGTTTAAAACACGGCGCTATAGTCTAATGTTGAAGTATTTGATGATGCAACTGTGTGTGTTTGTGTAGGCCGGAACATACCTGCCACAGTCCTACCTGGTCCATGAGCACATGATGGTGACTGGGCAGGTGGAGCACTTGGAACAGCTGGGTTACTTCATCAACGACCTGTGCCGAGGCAGAGAAACCTATAAGCTGGAGCGCAGTGAGACGGTTTTTGGTAAACAAACTCTCGGTCTTGTCCACTAAACGTGTATTTTACTTTGAAAATATTTTCGAGAACAAGAATACATCTTTCTGTTTCTTCCTCTCAGGTATCCAGAAGCGAGAGGCTCTTAACTGTCACAAGATCCTGCATTTTGAGAACAAGTATGTGACTGAGACGCTGATCTGTGAGCCGTAGGGGCAGAAGACGGCAAAATATAAACCACTTTTGATGAATTCCACTTTTCTCTTCTTCCATTAAACCTTTTTCCTGTCCCGCGTGTGTGGCTGACGCTCTCCGATTTGTTTCTCTGTACAGCAGCGATCAATATATCAGTGAGAGGATGTGAGCAATATTACGTGTAAAACTATGTGTGTAGGTTAATGTTTTGACCAGTTTCTCTTTTAGAAATGCCTTTTTTCACATTTGGGTTAAGGTTAAACAGGGAGTCTCGGATATATATGTGATAAATTCTACATGATAACTACTAATGATTTGACGTGGGTGAGGGAAAGAGTCGCACAGGAGAAACTATAATCTATAGAAGTGAACTAAATGTTTAGGGTTCGTTTGAAGGTGTGAACGTCTGTCACAGAGATCAGATTTTTATTGTACTGGAAGATATATTTGAATAGAAATGTTTGTGCTTTATGGCCATTAATTACACATGGCAACATAAGCATAGATTTGATTTTTGTATTAGTTTAGTTAAATTATCATTTTTGCTCTACTGTTAGTTAATACACTGCTCCAGTATGTCCTGTATTAAAGACATAAAATTAAGATAGCGTAGTGTCACTTTTTTGGTTGCTGTAGATCGAAAAATATCAAATATTTCCAATGAAATCATACGTAACTTTGGAGTAATTTAGGGACTGTGGGTGTGTCGGGTTGAAAGCAGAGATTGTAAAGATTGTCTAAACTTACAAAAAATGTTAAACGTCATTTAAAAATCAATTATTTATACTATTATGTACATAACTGGAGAAGGTTTTAATGTTCAAATGAATAGATTAACACATAAAAAATTGACCACTCTTCTTGCCTGGGTTTGTGCTTTTTCTACTGTTCTTCATTAACTGAAAGGTGGGGTGTGATGCGGGTTAGTGGACTTGAACCCTAAGACCTGCAACATCGCAAATAAAAGAAATTGCAATGGAGTGAAAAGTGATGCAGATTGAAACTGTTATTTTGGGTGATAAAGGATTTATTTTTGTTTCTTTAGATTTCTGCCATTGAAAACAAGTGATGCTGTCAAATTGGCACACCACTTAATATAAGTAGAAATGTTTCATAAGCTTGATACACGGGGACCGAAAGTAAAACTTAATAGCAATCTGAGTGAGTAGACCAGATATCCAGTTTATTCTCCAAAGCAGGAAAAATCACAGAAATGATCAACATGCAAGACTCGTTTCACACACGCTCACCACCACAGACCTTTCATTGAAAATAAAGATTTGCACACAGACAAGCAAGTTAGTAACCAAAGAACTCGGTTTCACGCTCACATACTCGCACACGCTTACATATACACATCAAAGTATTTAATAGAAAAAGTCTCTGTGCATGAGAATTACAGTTTGTTCCACATTGTTTCAAGTGGTTCAGAGGATGAATTGAAAGATTGGGCTGGTTTCAGTTCTTCACATTTTGTAAGGTCCCTAAAATCATGTTAATCTCTTGTGCTTTATAGATCTCTGGAGCTCATCACTGAGGACTTTCTAACTGTGCCTTTGTTATTGCAGATAATGGGGGGATCTCTTATCTCTACATCAGTCATACATCAACACAATAGTATTTCTATAATATAAATCAATATATAACATACATATAAGTATAATCTTGACTCTTCAAGTCCACAGTTGGTCAGAGGGATGAGGTTAAAGATCACAATACACATCATCTTCCTGAAGAACACCGGATTCAACCTCTCGTGACCAAAAATATGACAGTCTATAAACACTTCTTTATGGCACAAACTTCCTGAACAATTTAATAGTGTTTTTTTACTTTTTATCATACATATAAAGAATACACGTACTTGCAAATATATCAAGCAATAAAGTCTTTGTCAGAAAGAAATCAAGGTAACGGAATGGAGAAAGAATACGTATTTTAAAGTTGTTTTCGGTCCCGTTTGCGATTCAAACCACCACTTTGGTATATCCTTCTGCTAAGATAGAACTGCACTCAGAATGTATGTTTATAAAATGAAAATCCAACCTCCAACGCAATGAGAAACAAAACACCTGAATTTGAATCTCTATTTCCTGGCATGATAATACATGTAAATCTTTGCTCTCGTTCTTGGCAAAAGCCACTCTCTTGTTTGCTGGTCACATGACATAAGAAATGATGTAAAAGGAACATGCATGTCCACAGTGTCCATCTTCTGACCCCTCTCCCTTCATCTGAGAAATCTCGTGAGGTTTTACGAGAGAATGCCTGTTCTTTCACTAGCTATACGACCCTTCCAGAACAGAGAGAAACAGATGTACAGGAGCAAAAGCAAAGCAATCGATATCAACACGAAGTCAAGCAAACCAACACGTTTCAGATACATATTGTTAAAAGATTCAAATTAAGAGATGAATGAATGTTCTCTATGTATTTATCTTACACGTTTCGACAGTTTTCCCCCTGCAAATGGTCACTGTCCTCTTTACCAACGTACACAATGCCTCTGTTGTTTCCGCAGCGAGTTCTCGGTTTGTTTGTCCGCAACAAGCCTGTGCATGACGTAGTGTTGCAGAGTTGACTGAATGTTCCTTTGTGTATGTATGTGTGCACTCAGACAAAATGAGGAAGATGGAATAAGGAGCAGCGGCGCCATCCGGTGGCTCAGTCGGCGTAGTGCATGATGGACTCCACGTAGTTCCCGGGAAAGAGGCCCGTGGTGCCGCTCATCACGCCCTCGAACCAGCCATCGTCGTTCTTTTTGATGACGTAAATGATGGCCCCCTCCTGGAAGGACAGCTCGTCTTCTTTATCGCAAATGTAGTCATAAATCGCTACCACTGATGGAAAATAGTGCAAAAGCCATAAGACTAAATAAATGTTCAGTACCTCTAAAAAGTAGTTTTAACCGCTAAAAGAAGTCCCACCTTTCTCCATGTAAATTCGAGGAGCCCACGGCGGGTCCTCTTCAGCGTACGGATCGCTGTACTCCACCACGGCTGACTCTTCCTCTTCATCACCCCCGTCATCTTCATAATTCTCTGCAGGAGGTGGGGGCGGGGTCGCTTCCTCAAGCTCCACCTCTTCTGCAGGGGGCGGAGGAGGAGGAGCGTCTGAAACTAAAATAATTTTAAGTTTAAAAAAAAAAAAAGAGTTGAAAGGAATCTGGTAACAGGCGAGACAAATGAGTCATGCGGTTAGGGGAAGCTCAGGGAAAACCTGCTGGTAGAGGTCAAATAGTGACATACACACAAAAACACGGTTGTTAGTTATTGTATTTGAAACCAGATTATTCTCTGGAAATCCAACTTGTGATTTTGAGGATGTTACGGGAGCATCAGAGCATTTACATGAAATCTGCCTTCAGTTTGGTTCTGTGAATATTGTTATTAAGGCAGGATGTGCTGCCAGAAGTCACAGTGGTCCGGTTACTAACGTTTCACACCGATTTGTGTCTTGAATTTGAAAAGAATGTCTGTATTGTATACTCGTACGACGCAATCATTTCTGACATTCACACTCGTCTTTTAAATGCTGATTTTACTCCTAAACTTCGGTGTGTGTATGTAACCGGTGTAAGACATGCAGAAGATATTTTAAGAGGATTCATGATGGCTCAACGGAGGTCCAATCACAGGCTAATGAAGTCTTGTGCAAGACAATACATGCAAAATGTCTGGCACAAAAAACCAACACATGCATCTACGCCACGGTCTGGAGTTACCGAGTGGATAACTTACTGGTCTCCTGAACCCGAGCCACAAAACCCATGAGCGGGAGCTGAGGAGTGATCTGGAGAATAGAAGGGGGTGGAGGGGCCATAGGGGCTACTCGGCCCAAAAACACAGACACAATTCAGAAAAGGCAGAAAGAAAAAGGAAGAGAGAAGAGAAATGAGCAGAGTGTGGGTGAAACAATGAAACAGATGAGAAGGCAAACAATCAGAGCAACACACTAAAATTGCACATTTCTACCATCTGCATTCTGTTTTCAAAAGGGTGAGATGACACGACAACACTCATTCAACCAATAATGCGAGTTTGAGAGTTGAGAAAAATCTTCTTTTTCATTTAGCCAATGGCAGAAAGCAGATGTGTTGTTGAAAACTGTATTTTAGCAATTCCATTTGTTAATCTTTGAAATGGTGGGAAAATGCAGTCATTTGAGGACGTCTCTACCTTGGTTTTGGATGTAGTGTGGTCCTCCATTCAGCTGGTTTTCGATCATGTTTGGACTTGTGTTCTGAGGCATGTTGTTGTTAGGCTGTCCTGTAACTGATGACGGCCGGCGATACGGCAGAGAACCTCCCACAGAGGGCGTGGCGTGTCGTGTCATTGGCCGGTTCATACTGTAAAAGTGAGGGCCGTTGCCTAAAAGACAGCAAAACAAATGAATTGAAAGCAATCGGAACTGTTCGGTACAGAGTACAGTCTAAGGAATGATCTGAAGACACAACTGTCCAGAATGTAGCACACTGCCTTGCTGTCTGTATAGGCAGCTACTCTCTAGGCAACATTGCATTGCATGATCCCTTAAAATGGGATTCTAGGGTAGGCACCTCACTAGCTTTTGTATCAAAGCCATTGCAAACAATAGGGCCTCGAGTCAGAGAATTGTGTCAAGGTAAAAATGGTAATGTAATGTCGGCACACTGGATTCTAAATTTTGATTGGCCGTGGAACATTTAGTTCCAAAGGAAGCACAAGGAGGAAGTACAAATGAGGAGTGATGGAGACGCGTGCAAAAGGAATCTGAAATTCACCGGAAACACCACAGATGCACAGCAAGCCAAGCCCATGCAGGTGAAGCGTGGGTGAGGTAGAGGACGGATGACTCCTGGGTGATGTGACGTGAATGGATGGGGTTGGGGTAGGTGAGGGGACTCACCTTGAGCGGGGGTGCTAGTTGCAGCAGCAAGGCTGGTGTTTGTGGTAATGGGGAGGGTGAGGGGCAGTTGTGGGGGCGGTGGTATCTCAGGAGGGCCCTCTGTCGGCAGAGCAGGGGTGGGGGCGGGGGGCACTGGCTCGGGGGTGGGCGGAGGCGGAGGAACGGGAGGGGCGGGGATGGTAACGCTCGGGGGAGGTTTGGGGGGATTGGGAGGTGCAGGTGTTGAACCTGTAGCTCCGCACGCCATAAAGAGACACGAAGAACAGGGGAGAAGAGAACGAGAAGGAACAGAGGTTGAAAGGAGAGGGCGAGAGAAACAGGTACAGAGGTGAACAGAAAGAAAAGTTATTTATACTAAGAGTTAAGAGAAAATCTGAAGTGAGCGTCAGGAGCGCAAATTGATTAATAATATATATTGATACTAGAGTAAGTGGAGGTCTCACCAGGAAAGGCTGTGGGCGGGGCAGGGGTTGGCACGGCAATAGGCACACCCACACTTCCACTACCACTGTTCTCTCTGCTGCTGCTGCGACTGCTGGGGTGACTGCCGCCACTGCTGCCGCTGCTGACGTACACACCAACAAACAAACACGCACATAAACCAACACGTTATTGCATACAGCAGCATCACCAACCAACAGAATAGTGCTTGCAATCCTAATCGTCTTTCCCTTAGGGCCAAGTTCAGTCCGATTCCCCGTTTACATCCTGAATGTATAAATCTACAAAGACAGCTATCGGCACTGACTGAGGAATTGTGGGTGAGGATCTGGGAAGTGAAGGAAGAAGAGTT
Source organism: Barbatula barbatula (assembly GCF_947034865.1). Lineage (NCBI taxonomy): Eukaryota > Metazoa > Chordata > Actinopteri > Cypriniformes > Nemacheilidae > Barbatula > Barbatula barbatula. The sequence goes on from NC_136770.1 coordinate 986,781, forward strand.
CTGCGAGAGTGTGATAATGTGATCTCAGTTTGTCCCCAGAGCGGTGCGCTGAGAATGCAAAGAGCGGAAGGATGAACCGATATAGAGTAAAAGAGACTGAAATCGAAAGAAACACGGTTTGACAGAGCTCGTCGTTACCGAGGTTAGGGCTGAACCCAAAACAAGCTCCAGTATGAAAGCCAAGGAGAAGAAACGAGAACGTTAGTGAATGACTGTTAACCTGAGTCACACAGCAGACGCTCAACAAGGACATAGAACGACAGCCAGACAGGACGAGAGGATGCAGAAAGAGAGGGTGAGACAGCATGAGGGGCCGATCTGAATGTGTGTGTGTGGGAGTACCTGTACGTGCGGGTCCTCTGATTTACAGATGCAGTTCTAGCCGGGCTCTGCAGGGGAGGTGCGGTGTTGCGTGTTGGACTCTGCACATAGTCGTTAGGGACGACGGGTGGACGCACTGGCTCGAGCGTCCGGTAAGGGGAGTGGCGCCTGCCGAGGGGGCGGGGTTAAAATATTTTAAGATGTGCAAAGGAGTGGAGTCAGATCCCATACTTGCATGAGATTGTAAAGAGTGTTTTGATGGAGGAAGTCCAAAAGTATCTGGCCACTACTACCAATAATACTAATTATGTGTGTACTCAATGTTGCCGTGGTGACAGTGAGGCATCGGGGCCATGGGCATGAGTGGGAAGAACACAATTGAGGTTCAACAGTAACAAACATCGGCTTCAAGAACTCATTGACAGAATAAAACCAACACATCACACACACACACACACACACACACAACATGGCAGCTTATCGTCCACCGCGACCTGCAGTGGCAGAAAAAAAAGGCACACAGACTGAAACACACACACATACACAACTCTTTAATGTGTCAGTCCCTGAACACAGAACAAAACAAACCACAGTCACAAGTGTGTGTGTGTGTGGCTGTCAGGAAAAAAGATTAGACTTATTTTTCAAGCACCATGTCAACACATATGAACTGACATCAGAAATCAATGAATCAATATGAAATTTAGATCAGGGTTGATATCTTAAAAGTATGTCATTTCTCACAGAAAACAAATAATAGTAAACATCATCAATCCTTTTCTTACCCAATGGTGCCTTTGCCCGGTGCGGGCGGACTGGGTGGTTTCTGGGTAGGAGCAGCTGTGCGTGGAATCGTACCTGCTTTCATATTCTGGGCGTTGACCTTGAAAAGATAAATATTATTCAGTCTTACAAAGCTTGAAAACGAAATGCCACATACAGTAAACTCACGCTAACAGAAGCCTGACTGATTCCTTACCTTAAACCTTAGTAACCACTACAATCACACATGAAGGCAGTAAGAGAAGTGAGGAGAGAAAAGATAGGAACCGTTAGTGTAAAGAGAACACACACAGGCCACAGGAAAGTGCTTATTTAAAGGGACAGCTCACCGAAAAATACATATACTGAAGGACAATTTAGAAAGTCTTTGTAAAATTTAATATTTTAAGCATGCAGTCTCTTGCTTTAGCTATTTCCACCATATAATGAAAGTTGGTGGAGAATTTCATTTTTGAGTGTGCTTTCCCTTTAAGTTCATCAACCTGTAAAAAATGATTCTGTGTTTGGAAGATTTCATGAAATGAATTGAGCGAACTTTACTTAATATACAAATTATTGAGAGAATTCAACTTGCTATTTTGAAAGAGAAAATGCTATTTTATGTACTTAACAATCAAATGAAAGATTTGATAGTGTTTATTGTTCAGTTGTCCATAAGATTTAGAAGAGATTGTGTTTGTATTTTTGAGTTTCGTGGTTTCCATCGTTTTAGAAGAAAAGGTATGCTTTCAAGAACTAAAGTAAATATTTTGTGTAATATTGTTACCATCATTTTTCTATGTAAATATCCATGTTATTTTTGACAGTGTATTAAACTCCTGTCAGACACACAAACACAGTACCTTCACGCCGTGGCCTAGGTCATCAAGCTGACTGTAGTCAATGGACTTGCGGATGTAGCGTACAGGCCTCTCGGGATTGGCTGGTGCGATGATCTTGTGCGTGCGAGATGTGTTCTTATTGGTGGTGAGGATGCCGATCTCTCGCCTGGCCACCTTCTCTTTATGAATGTCCACTGTCTAGGGAAAAATGTAGAGTCTGTGAGCTTATATACGCAGAAATGTATGCGGGAGCATCAAATCGATCACATTAATCAAACTAAGCACTGAACTTGAAGATTTAGGAAGTAAAAGCAGTCGTAACGTCTCCTATAGTTTCTACATCAATAGAGAGTGTGCGGAATGGATGTACCTGTGAGATGTGGTTGATGGAGGACTCCATGCGGCGCAGCTGGGACGCCTGTATGTCCAGCATCTGGAGCACATTGTTGGCGAGTGTGTTGATCAGATACGCAACACTGGCCAGAGACTGAGTGGTGTAGCTTTTGGTTTCTTCAAGAGCTCTGTGCTTATCTGGAGACTAGACAGAAGAGAAGAAGAGAAAGTGTTCATCTCAGCACAGATGGAGGGCTGGAGGTGAAGAGCATTGCACCACCGCCTCGCTCTCGCCTTCATGATTCATTTCCACAAGCGGCAGCCAATCAGAATTGATGAATGCTGCTTCGGGCCACCGCCTCTTTGGTCACCTACAACCATCAATCATTCCCTCTGGCGTAACCATGGTGATACTGTCAAATATAGGGGTAGACCCACTGACAAACGGTACTATGGCGGTGGGGAAAAGGGATGGTATAGGTGAAGAAGGCACGTTCAAAGCAAATGTGAAAAAACACAGAAACTGCTTGCAATAAACTCCTTAGACATTAAAACGAATGTCATTAACATTAGCCGTTTGCGCTGACTCTCTGTTTTCTATTTAGGAGGCGGATCTCGCATGTCAATCCATAGTCACAATACAATTTTAACATTTCTGCATGTATTTTTGACACCATGTGATAACTTCTTAAGCTAACGATAAAAGGCTACTAATGGAGCTGTCGGCAAAAATACTGCTGTTCCCCATTAAATGCAGCATATAGTTTATAAATGAATTACTTTCTAACATCAAGTTTACTGCAACTGGCTCTACCTTGTCATTGTGAATCTTTCAAAGCTCCATCTGATGTATCTCGCGTCTACAAACCATAAACTCTATAGCTCCCAACCAAACAGGCTGTCAGTTTTGTTTCCGTCTCTAGGGGCGCTGTTTTACACTAACTTTCCCTGCTGCGGTTGGACGATAGTTCAAACGATCTTTATTGGTGCCGATTAATCGGCAAGAACTATGAAATCGGTCGACCTCTATACCAGTGTACAAATAATTTAACAATGAATCTGGTCTTCTGGAAACAAACAGGATCGATTGGCCAGATTTTGCAATTAGAAACCATGAAATGGTTCCATGCAAAAACCCTCTTTCATTTCTATCTGCAACACACATTACTTGAGGAAGTGGGTAAAGACTGGAAATATAATGTTACACGCTGCACTAAAAACAGACGACACGCACAAATCATCTCAATCTGAAGTAAACACCGGTGGGTAAGTGATCACAGCTCGGTCACATGCAGATATTTAGGGCAATTCTGTATGCTGTTTCCACTACTCATACACCAGAAAGGTGATGTGACTCAATAAAGACTTTCATGTTCAGTCAAGTCAAGTACAATACTTGATTCAGAACAAATGTGTATAGAAAATTATTTGTTCCGATGGCAGTCATTATCTGAAACCATATAATTTCTTGAAATGATACGAGTGTTTCATTTTTCTTTTATGTGTGTGTATCCTATCGTCAACGTGGAAGTTTCACTGAACTTTGTGGTGTTATGTGTATTGTTTATGTCTATGTACCAGTGTCAAAGATAACTTTCCGCTCTGGGACAAACAGAATGGACAATAAAGTTCATCCTAATCCTAAAACATGGCGAGATCCCTCTGGGCCCGATCACAAAGCAAACTTGTGTAACGCGTTTTGAACCGTCAGCTCATACAAACACAGATCCTGAAGCTTTGCACTTTCACAGAACAGCTATAGCTGCAATGTTCTCAGGTATGCAATAATGCAATATTTATCACGAGCGGAAAACACAAGCGTCAGCATCCACAGAGAACAAACTCATATCCAGTGACATTCAGTCTCTGTGCAGGTCCATGCGAGACACTCTGTGTTTGTAGGGAAAGAACGTGTCAGAGCTGAATTTAAAATGCACGATGTGTGTTAGATGACCGAGGTTAAAACAGAGAAGTGGAGTAAACCCACGTGTGTGTATTCCCCACGAGGGCGGAAAATAACATGAATTTAGTTCAGAATTCAGTTTCCAACGTGAATCCTCAAACTGCTGTTAACAGTGAATTTAGATATATATAACTAAAGTTTGTATAACATCCGCTGGATAATTCAACATCTAAAAATAAAATACAAAAATTAAAGAATCATCAATGTTGAAACACTGTCTGTCTTCTGATTTTTTGTTATCTAATGTCTGTCTAATAATTCAAGCTGAATGTTAAAAGGATCCAATCCGTGTTCAATGATGTAATGCATGTGTTTGTGAGTTTTGTAAAACATTATTAAGCGATGTATTTTAATGACAAAAGTTAATGACCAGATATCAGTATTGGCCAATAGTTTTCTTAAAATGTGTTTTGGTCAAAAGAATCCTATCTGTGCTCCCTACAGCAAACTTAATTCAATTACATTTATTTATATAGCACTTTCCACACGTTTGCATTGTGCTTGACATACGTTTAGGCAACAGTCCCTACAGTAAAGAGATGTTGTTATGAAATAAAGAAGTGTTATTGCTGTGTTTACAAAACCAAAATCAGCGTCGGTTCCCTAAATCTCTGGCTTTATAGTTCTGCAAAACCTTTATGATTAATGCCTGTGATAAACATGAACATATGACATCATTTCTGCTTATCATAGTGTTAGTATAGATTCTTTATTTCTATAGTATAGAAAAAACACTGACACTTTCCGAAATCATACGTTTTAATATTAAATAGGATTACACGAATACTGCTAAAACAACATATACTACATCATTGTTCACGCATTTCCCCTTTCAATAAACAAACCTCAAACGAATACTTAATGCCAAATAATAATAACAAAACATGAACGTTACTAGCATCCTTTAACACATAAACTGCTGGGCGTCCAACATTAGCGGCAGAGCTAACCTTCACTTTACAAACCACTGCGTTGTTTTGATTAAAATCTCTTTACACACCGAATAAAATCCACTTCATGTCATTCCCGGTGGGTTTAATAATCACATCCGTGATTAACCTCAAGTGTGTGTAAAACCTGACGGAAACAGTCTCCTTTGATGCGGTTAATTTGAGGTTTACACATCGGGTTTCGCTTCGGCTAGCGGGTTAGCCCGTTAGCTTCGTGTCTGAGGCCTTATTTCTTGACCAAATCACGAATATAAAACAAGCACAACGCGCGTAAAGTGTCACTCGGACGTGTTATAATGGACGTAATGTAACGCTGTGATTAAATGCGGAGAGTTTATTCAGGTCGTCGGCTGTATCGGCTCATTTCTCCTGTCAGTTTGTTTATCGTGTCTTATTGTTCGATGTTACCTGTATGTAGTTGCTCTCGCAATATTCGGCGACTCTCTCTAGGTTGGCGTAGCTGTCTAGTAAAGCTCCTCGACCGGCGGGAATCTCCTCTTCCAACAGCATCTGCAGCTCCGCCATCTTCACATTTTACGGATGCATGCAGGAGGAAAACACCACCATCTCTCTCTCTCTCTCTCTCTCTCTC
>NC_136770.1:1592743-1765003 GCF_947034865.1 Barbatula barbatula
AACTATAAATAATTGTTGTAATAATAATAATAATAATAATACTGTATATGTGTGAATATTTACAAAAGAGAATGTATTTTTTAGACATCATTCAGTATCAGGAGAAGCAATGAAAGACCTTCATGTTCTGCAGCTTGGGGATTAAACCAGTTCCTCTCAAGTCTTTGTTATTGTGGGACGCATGATGCTGGAGGAAGACCGTCTTTAACAAGCGGTTGATATGTGTTGTTTATTTACATTTGGGAGTATGCTAAGCTCGGTGATGCTGCTGTTTGGTAGTTTATAACTGTATATGCTAGACTAGCCTCTGTTTATTTATTTAATTCTTGTAAATTGACACTTAATCGCTCGTAACGTTATGATAAAAGTACATTATTTCCAATACGATTGGTTTTGTTTGCAGTTGATTTATTAAAGAATTATGAATGTTTTATAATAGCTATTTAGTACAATACATTCTAACAATATATTGGGTAAAAAATAACCCAACAGTGGGTCGGTGCTATTGTAACCCAGCATTGGGTCATTTGTTGGGTCAATTCTAACCCAACTGTTTTTAGTAAATATACAAAAACGACGAGTATCATCTCTCCACCTGGATTTTGTTTTAAAACATATTTCTCATCATCTGATCTATTTTGTGACGCTTCATGAATGTTTAATGGTGACATTATTTGCCGTAAGATAAGCCTAGCATATGACAGATAATCATTTTTAGCATGAATATTTTGTATGTCAGACAGCAGGTAAAGAGGCGTCTTTACTGTCGTCTGGTGTTATTTTATCTGACCTGGACGGACTCCACTACTCTTAATAATTCAGAGGACACAGAAGGTTTGAGATCACACAATGGTTTCCATGCCCACACCTGTGTTTGTGAGTCTTTAAAGTATTGCAAGCAATGTATAACTGCTGCCATGGGATGTGTAGAGATGGTTTAGTCATGAAACGTCACCATACACTACTATGATGGATGTGTCTGTGTGCTTAAATGATGCTGTGCTTTCAATAGTGAGTCAATACACTGTGTTAGCAGGCTGGTCTGGTTCGTCACGTAATGATAAATGAAAGTGATTCCTGTTTGCCGTACCGCTATAGCCTGCAGTCGCTGCTGGTATTTCTCTGCTTCATGTTCCATCCTGGACCTGAAATAAAACAGACATTCTTTGATTTAGTTTTATTTGATTTGAATGAAAAGTTCAACAACTTTAAGTCTTACCCCGATTGAAAACGTTATAGGTCATAATAATCATTTAAAAGTGAAGCTGTCAAAGCTGACATTTTCTACAAAATCCGATCTGAAATCTCTCCTAAATCATTACTATAAACCTACTGTGGTGAATCGGGGTAAGGAGACATTTTATTACATATTCTATTGACATATTCTTGTTTCATTGTTTGGTTTGCAACACAAAGTTTTACGGTAATGAGATTTCAATGGGAGTTTAAAATCAACAATTTTGCACATTCGTTCTTAAAGCACGACAACATTTTTCATTTAGCAGTGAAGCTTCTGGGAATGAGTTGCTAAAGAATTGCCTGCGAATGGATGTTATATATATAATAAGTCCCTTTCTGATCTCCTGCACATATTGTCAGAGAGTTATTGGGTTTATGAGCTTTATTATTGGATTTAACTTCGTAAAAGATTTGTAAGCGAGTTTAGTTTCATGGTTTTATGCGTAATGTCATATTGCTTTTAGGACTATACAAAAATATCGACCCAGCAAACTATCGCAATGTTAACATTTTCATTGTTACAACAGGTTGTATTAGCAGCTTTTTACATTTTTTATTTGTTTAAATAACCGTAATGCAGTTGTTCTCAAACCGGGGGCCCCAAACTGGATCCAGGGAGCCATTATTAAATATATACATTATACATATATAAAATGTATATATACAAATTTGTGAAAAGCGCTATATAAATAAAATTGAATATATATATATATATACAGTATATAGATTTTATGCTATCAAACATAAGAAACATAAAACCACCAACCAAAAGAATTGATGTTCCAGCATTGTACAACTGAATATGTTTTTGGTTGAATTAAATTGGTAAGTTTAAGATTATAAATCTTTATTTGGGGGCCACAAAGCGATGCACTCTACACAAATGTGGGCCTTATAACGAAAAGGTTGGAGAACCACTGTCGTAATGTGTCGCATTAAGGTTGTCACGGTACCATAAACGTATCTTACGACACTATACCTTATGAAATATCACCAATCCGAGTAGAATTGCGCTTTTGTGTCATATTCATAATTAGAATCTACAAAATAGACCGAAATTCCTTAATACGCAGACATGTTTTATTTGATGAACTGTGTTATACTGCAACCTACAATATTTATAGTAGTAACTTTTAGCAAATACTGTGGAATACTTTAATATTTACTGTGGTAAGATTTATAACACTGGTGTCTAGTAAATTTAGCAACATTTAATATAGTGACTACTAAAGAACATTATTTTAACATTGATACTAATTCAATCAATGTGTGACAAATTACATTTACTGTATAGCAATGCTTTTAAAGGAAAATGTTAGACTTACTTTAAATGTGACAAAAAGTAGGTGGCGGCAATAATTTTGTGTGTCAGTGAATCATTCAACCAACTGATTCATTCAAGAACGAAGCAAGTTTCTTGACGAATGACTCGCTGAATCATTATCTTATCAGTGTCGGCATCGCGGTAATTATGAAGCTTTAGCATCGCAATTCTACCGTAGCACCGGTACACCGTGCAACCCTTAAATGCATCATATTGCAATATGACATATAATATAATTCTGCCGCATCATGTCATGTTTCTCTTGGTTTAGTGGCAGGATCATGACAGAACCTCATGTTTAGTCTGGAGAGAGGCAACTATTGTTGATTTGGCCTCTCGTCTCCTCGCTATTGATTCGTTCCCTACACCTGTTCCCCTCTTGATTTGGTACCTGGTTAATTTTGATTCATGTGGTGAGTTCCCGTCTATTCATGTCTAGTTTAGTCAAGTCCAGTGCAGTGCAGTCCAGTCCAGTCCAGTCCAGTTATTTGTATTTAATTCCAGTGTTGTCTTAGTCTTGTCTGGTTTAGTTAGTTAATCCTTGTTCCTGTTTCTATGTTATGTTTACACCCTTGTTTTGTTATGTTACCCCCTTGTGGGTTTTTGTTTTTGTCATTTATTATTAAAAGTCTGTTAACCCCTTACCCGCTGTCTGCACCTGAGTCCTCTATCCATGTCTCACCACCGTGTTCATGACAATATTGTACCGTGACCCACCTATCGTGATATGTATCGTATTGCAAGACCCTTACCAATACACAGCCCTAACGGCTTTACTTTGAAATATTAATGTTTATCAGGTGCGATGCGAGATTTATCACGTCTATTCATTTTCATTGACAAGACAGAGAGATCAGGTGATCCTGGGAAGCCAGATTCAAACTCATGAAGTCACTATGAGCACCAAAGCGCAATGTGTGATGGCATGTACCAGACTTCTGATCAACTGTGGCCAAAATAGAGATCAATTTCACATTTCATCACTCTCACAGCTGTCAGTCATGCCGGGCCTGAGGCAATAACAGGAAAACACAAGGTTCAGCTCAAAAATTCACTTTCAGCTGTGTGCACAGAAGCCCCTTTGGGTCACACTAGACTCCACGTACATACAAATAGAGCTGTTTGATCCTCGCTGATCCTAATGTTGGTACCTAGAACACCCGGCAGGAGGGAGTCTGTTTCTTGTGGTGGGAAACAATATGGGTGTGTATACTAAATATATGGAAGTAGAGAGGCTAAACAGAATAAAGAGACCTTTGTTTGAGTTTATTTCAATGAACACAGCGGGACCTAGAAATACAGAAAGATTAAAGGGAAGTCTTCCCCGTTCTTCACATTTCTTTCTAAGTATTGCCGCGGTGCTTGTTTTGTCACAGGTTTTTGAGACCCCCCGAGTTTCCATCGCAGGGAAACAAGAAGACATGTGAAATGAGACCTATACTGTGACAAAGAACCTTTCGATGTCTCTCATGTGTCTAGCGAGGTTGAGCGAGGGAGGCTTTTACCAGGATAGAAAGCATTTACTCATCTTCTTCCCCGAGGCTAATGGGTAACTTCCAAACGGCCGCGCGGGGAATCTGAGTTCTGGAGACAAACTTTGCCTGGAATAGCACAGAGGAATAAACAAAAACGAGCCTTTGATGATTCACTTTCGTCAGCTCGCAGCATAAAGTTTGGTGCCAATTAAAACGTGAAGCTCTGTGTATCTGTCAGGCACAAAAAAAAGAGAAGAGACAATAAAGGACGAAGGAGCGATAAGACGATAAACAATACGCCCCTCCGATTTCTCGTTTATGTGGCGATGCGTCCACTATATATATATGTACTGAAAAAGAAACAGATCATCATCATCTTGACATCTTTTTGAATCCTTATATTATCCTTCACATTCTCTGTTGACATTTTGTATTTCTGATCAGGGATGCACCGATGCGTAAATCTTTGGCCGATAACCGATGATTCTTTAACATTGGAAGCCGATAACCGATATATTGGCCCATATACAGCATTCTGACAGCAGTCTGATTCAAACAATATGCTTTTGTTCCTATCCTTTACACATTTATAAATACTTTAAATTGAAGTATCGGCCGATACCGATAACATTAAAAATTACCATTTAACCGCCGATACCCATATTTCTAATGGTTGTCTTTATCAACATTATTTTTATCGAATTAAATATTCTATACATTTTTACTGCTTCTAGTCTCTTAACAAAATGTTTTACACTGGCTTGATTCATTCTGACATGAAATTGGATTGTGATTCCTTAGTCTGTTGTTTAAGTTTAAGTACAAGCGGATCGAATAATGTATATTTACCCTGCTGGACACCGGGTCTGACTGACAAACCCCACTAAGAACCGTGGGAGATGAACCGAGTATCAGGGGGACGGGATCATGGGAAGTGAGATGAAAAGCTTTTTCATGCCCACACACACATATGTTGACACGCCCTGCCCCAGCAATATTCTACCTATTCATACAAAGAAAAGCTTTAAATGTAGCAGATAATATTATAATGGCTCTTTCATCATAGCTTTACTGTACTAAATCTAAAATACTCATCCCCTGAATTACACTCATTCTTGTGGAATCGCAGCTTAAGCCTGAGGAAACACAGGTAATCACAACAGACATCGAGAGAACAGGTCAGCACTAGCTTCTCTCAAACCGTCTCTCTATCTGTCACTCACTTGACACTGTCTTAGATTTGTATGTGTTCGAAAAAAGAAACTGAAATATGGATACCGTTTATGTCTGTAGCGCACGCACATGGTGCATGATGGGGCACAGAAGCTAAATGCTTGATTTTGGGGTAAACCAGTTAATTTTTAACCAATTAATATATTTAAAATATTTAAAGCAATTAAACCAACTTATACTCTTATTAAGGGTGTAATGATTCACTCGCGATGCGGTTTACGATTCTGATCTCACGATACGATTAATTCAAGATTTATTTTTACAAAACGCGTTGAGACAATTTTGAAAATTTCTTTGTAAAATAAAAATATCGTTTATGTCAAATAACAAAACCAAACTGCAATTTTGAAACAAATTACATATCTAATAAAAAATGAATAATACAAAAGTTTCTTGTAATGAAACAAACCAAGACTTTGTCTATGCTTTTACGAATTTAAACACAGCGGCCCCTGCTGCACATGTACTGGGACTTTGAATCTTCACATATTATAATCGATTTTCAACCAGCTCACGGCGAATCTCTACATCCCTAACTCTCTACATCCCTAACTCCCTCGACTTTCCTGTAGCTCAACTAAAGCTCCGAGGTCCAACAACATTCAGTTCCCAGGGAATTGACATATAAACAGCAGGTACGTCTTTAAGATGTGTGCTAAAGGTCTGGACATCTGGAAAGCATCTGCTTTGTAAATGCAGGCATCCAAAAGACATCACCCAGATGTATGTGTGCCATCAAAGACGTGTATCTTGCTAATAAAAGAGTCAAAACTAAATGCACTTTGTATAAAGTCATCTGCCAAATGCATAAATGTAAATGTTGATCTCATTGAAATAAGCAGCCTCGGTTGGCAGCAGGTTTGTGAACTTTTGCCTTCATTCAAAAACTGAAATGTAGAGCCATAAAGCGTATATGTTTAGACTGTCACTGCATGACGTAAACGTGACAAAATCTGCCGCTGTTCCGTTTGCACCCTGGCACAGTGTGACACGCTTCCCCAATTTTCAAGAAGCGAAAATGTGGTCTACCTCATGTGACTCAACCCGGCCGTGGAGAAGAGCTGCTTGTCAAGATCAACTGTTACTTTGCTGACTTGGTGGTGATAAACACCGCAGACACTGAGAACAGTTTGGTAATCTTAGTAACAGCTGCGTGTAAAAATGCGACCGTGCCCTGCAGTGCTGCACTTCAAGACCATCAACACACTTCAAAGTAGATGATCGAGGGGTTTAAATATTTTATAAGCCATCCCTTTTGTACTTTGGGGTGATTTGTTTAACCTAGTAAATCGGTAAAAAGTAGCTAACGCTTTGTGAAGGTACGTAGCAGGTATTGCGAGTGCCCTACCAGCGGCAGAGAAATCTGTCGACAGGCCACCTGGAGCCGGGCACGCAGTCTCTCCGCAGGGAAAGGAAACACATCTGTGTTCAACTAGCCTTGAACGCCAAAGCCAAAAACGCCAACAGGAAGCTGCGTTGTTGTGATCGCTGAGTGTTTTGAGTCTTGACCTGACAGCGTTTTCATATCCCACATTTGTGCGTGCTGAGAATTCCAATGAGATGTTGGCAGCTTATAACCAGGCGCTTACTAAAGACTAAAACAATATCAACGTTTTACATACTTGCAAATTGGCAAGAAAACGTTTTTCTTAATATAAAAGCCATCTGTTCCAAAATCTATCAAGCTTCTGTTTACGCCAGCAACATTTAAGCCATTAAAATGTCTACAATTTCTTAATAGTCCACTGTTTTTAATCATATTATCATTAGCACTGCGTTTTAAGATCTTGTGTTGAATTAAAAACAGCTTAACTTTTAAAAATGTTTGTTAAACGCCCTGCATACGAACAGCTACATTTGTTGGTATCCTATCCAACACGAAATCTCACCAATTTTAAATACATCACATCTTTAGGAACATGGTAGTTGCTGTCTAGCTAATACAAGCTAGTCAGGAGATATCAAATCTGGTAATCTTTCTAATGATAAATTCAATTAACCATGGTTTTATAGTAAATGTATAAACATAATGTAATGGTAGCCATCTGTTTTAAACACCATGAACAAAACTGTGTTCACTATGGCAAAATCGTGATTACCGTGATTTTACTATTGTACCAATGTTATTTCGCTTTCGTTTGTACTAAAACTACTGTATGGTAGCTCCTAACAAACACACACAATGCTAGTAGCAACAGCTAGAAGCCAGCTACCATTAAAAGCTTACAGATCATTGCAGAGCATTCTGGGATTGCATTATTATGTTCAATACAATTTGCAACAGGCTTTACACCCGTGATGCCTTAAAATGCTGTGTATGTAGACAACTCACTATATTTAGAACAAAGCTATATTGTATCGAACCTGGAAAACAAATCAACATGCAAATATGCATATAACAATGACTCTGTGTGTTTCAGTTTGGAGGGAATACAAAGGACGAGCGTGTTTATCTGTGTTAACAAGACATCAGTATGTAACTGTCAAACACCCTGAATGATCTGACCTGACACTTGCTGACTGAAGCATATTTATCAGATTCGTGACTATAAAAGCTCTTTACTCTGAGAAACAGTACTATAAAAACATGTTCTTTATTGTACGGTGTAATCCATATTTTGTCTGGTTCTGAATCACAATGTTGTGGATAGCTCTTTGTGGAAGCTTCGAAAAACAATTATATCAACCATGCAAAGATTTTTTCAATACAATCCATTTCTAGTGGCATAAAGGAGGCAGAGATTATATATATGTATATACAATGGTGGTACGTGTGCACGAATGCGCTGCAATTATGCGATTGGTTGGAACGTTAACAAAGACATACCTACAGAATTACCAGTGAATGCTTTTATTCTGCATTCAATACGACCGAATTGAAGTGCTGTTAAATGTTTCCTGGCTGGATTTCTTGCAGTAAGCCTGAGATTGCCAATGCGTTTAAATAAGCATTGACATAAATATAAGAAAACGGGAGATAAAAGCGTAGGGTGAAGAGTGTGGTGCAGTTTTGTTGTTGCTTTTACAGAATATCCAAAGCCTTAATTGTCATTGTATAGATCGTTTCATCTGACGCGCGTGTCCCTGTCACCCAGTTAACTTCTGGTTTGTGTATGTCTAGCAATATGACTATTTATATTTTATTTATGTTAATATTAATTTCTATTATTATTTCACTTTCTTAAACTGTATTAAATAAAACAATTTGTTAAATGGGTCCTGTAGTTTGGTCGCATTTTCACGTACCGTATGCTACATTGACTTCTAGCAGTTGGTATCGGAATTCAAAATACTGGAGAGGCAAGTTTAGCCAAACTTGTAGTTCTTTTTTCGGTTTCTTTTGATTGTGATCGATTGTTTGTGAACGTGTACAAATGCACAAGCGCAGTAATGTTTAATTTGCTATAACGCTTCAACTCGCTATTTATATACGGTTTTCCTGTGGCTCAGGGGTTAGAGCATGGCGCCAGCAATGCCAAGGTCACGGGTTTCGATCCCAGGAGATTGCACATAGTCGGGAGCAAAATGTATAGTACAATGCAATGTACGTTGCTTTGGATAAAAGCACCTGACTAATGTTTAAATGTAAATATCAAAAAGAAAATGAGGAATTCCTTCTGTTGTAGAGTTTATAACGTTTCATTCCCATTTAAACATCCTACTGTAATGATATGACTTCCCCCAAAGTTCTGATATCATTTTCATACCATTTTAAACCTTTGGATAATTCTGTCATCATTTATTCACCCTCATGTTGTTCAAAACCAGTATATTGTTTTTTCAATTCAATTTGAGATTTGCATAGGTGATGGAAGATCCTGTAATTTAATGAAGCTTTGAGATCTGCATCAAGGGAAATTTGTGGAAATTGTAATGATCAATAATTTGTCTTAATGAAAAAACGAGCATTGAAGAAAAGTAAATATGCTTTTATATATACTGTTAGTTATAGTTTGTGGATAGAAAATCAGAATCGGCAGGTTTCAAAAATCAGAATCGGCCAAGAAAATTGCAATCGGTCCATTTCTACTTTTCAACTGTGTGTTTTCTTTTACCACAAGCCTCTGGTTCATATTTCTGACTGGGGCGGCTGTATCGCTCCTCTATGAAAGTATTGATTCACTGCGGTTGTTTTTCACAGCCCGGCCCGTTTCAGTCCTCCTCTGGCCAGAGACGCCCAAATCAGGTTTGTGGAATTTGAATATAGTGCTACAGAAAAGTGTGTGTGTTCTGTGTGAATGTTTGTGTGTGTGAACGCTGGGGGGTATGAGAGGAATTTAAAACGTTTAGTACACCGGTTGTAACCGTGAATTCAGGTCTGGATGAGTGAATGAAAACACAGCATTCCTGACGAAACCAACGGTGTGTGTCTTTCACAAATAGCTCAACTTTTGCAAGACAACCCCTGAGGCAGATTCTAAAGTGCGATGTCACAATGAAACTTAGGAAACACAGAAAAACGAGACATTCTGATCTTTTCTCATACAGTAGGTGCGGACGGTGCATACCGATGTCTCTGGTAATAGTCACATTTTTAGCATGCAGGTATGCCTCTTAATAGTCTGCGATTATTGACTATTATTAATAAAATACACATTATAAAATACTTTTTTTATAGGGCATGCGTGCCGCTTACACAAAACTTAGGAAAATAACCTTTGATTCTCATTTCAATTCTGCAATCTCTTATTTATTGAATTAATTGTACAGCCCGACCTGCAGTCTGAGAAACTTAAGCCCAGGCTTTATTAATTTCCATCTCCGGTCGCCTTCCTTTCACCCTTTGGCCTGCACTTCAGTCCACTAACTGGTGTAATAACATTAAACGTCTCTAGGGAAGAGCAGAAGTTGCTGGCCGGCGGACAGCGTCGGTCTCTCTGAGCGTCCCTCTTGCATGGGATGTTATTGGACTGCGTAGGGAGGTTAGAAACGGATCAATAGCTTCTCTGTCAGGTGCTACACTGTGCTAAACCTTAGTGGCTCTGTTCAATAGACCCTCTGTTCGGACGAGAACAAGCTGTTGACAACCTCCACAGTTTATAGTCTGTAAAATCCTCCACTACGTCCCACACCCAACCCGAACTCCATGGGACTGTTCAAGTTTGTAGATCAGTTTTAACAATGTTGACTGTGGAGGACAGAATTCATTTATGTTAGACGTAACACACTAAAGCTATATAATATTATCATTTAAAGGTGCAACGTGGACGATTAATTGTGGAAGGATCTATTGACGGAAATATAATATAATATGCATAACTGTGTCTTCAGAGAAGACCTTACAGAATGAAGCGTTATGTTTTTAATATCTTAAGACAAACTGCTCTATAGAGCGCGTTTGGTAAATACATTATCTCCTTCGGCATAGAAGTGAAAACGTGATGACACGGTCTTTTGAAAGGGAGGGTTGGAGTGAGCTGTTGGTTGCAATTCGCAACCTCAACACTAGATGCTTCTCAATGTCAAACACTCGATCTTTAAGCGATATGTTTAAGTTTATTTTTAACATAAAGAAAGTTACAGATTGCAGCAGATAATTTGCAGAAGGCGGCTTTAGGCTATGTTCACCCTTGATTTATTTTTTATAACAAAAAATTGACAAAGGCGTTTGACAAAATTGACAAATAGCAGTCGAACACCATGAGGAAGCGGTTGTGCACGAAGGCATCCCAGAGAAACAGAAAGGCAGCGTAACGGACGTCTATTTGAATTACAAACAGATAACGCCTTTGCAATAACTAATCACATGTTTAAAAACTACAATACTAATTTCTCGCTAGAAATGCAATCAGAAGTTGTTGAAAGTTAAAATTAAACTTACATTTATACAAAACTATGCTCCAACGGGCATTTTGGCAGCCATTTTATATTTTTGAGCCTTCTCGGCCAATCACGTTCCTCGCAAGTTGTTATGGAAACGACAGGCTCTGTCATTTAATTAGCAGTGAAAAAGGTGCTTGACGTAGGGCGTTTTTTTAAGAAATGTGAACTTTTTCTACCTCAAAAGACGCTGCAGAACTGACTTTTTCACTGCCATCGCTGGCGTTTAAAAAAGCGCTCAGTCCGTTTTTTGAAAACACGGTTTACTCCATAGGATAGCAGCCTCAAAAAAAGAAGTCAAGTCTAAACACTGCCTTATTGAAATATTGAGTAATGCATATTGAATATACAATATTCTTCTGTAAAGTGGCTTTAAAGTAAATGTAGTAAGTGAGATCTCTCTAGACAGCTGTATATGGTGTGAATGCTCTGTAAAATGATCAATAATTGTTGTGTTGGGTATCAAAGGTTATTTTTGGGGATGCACGAGGTTTTACATAATCCCAGACACAGAAAATAACTCAAGATAAGTCAATAGGTCTGATAATCATCACACTGAGGTTCTTGTCAACAGGTTTGCAGACTTAAGGAGTACGGCTGTCATCAGTAGATCTGTGACTTCAGATATTCAGATTTAACACTGCATATTTCATTTTTGTTCTTCGCAGGAGCCAATATTCAGTGTTTTACACTAGAATGTCTGTTTTATATAAGCAAGCTTCATTTCATCTATTTAGGATGTTTGCAGAGGGGTGGTGAAAATGCTTTTGAAAATGAAGCAACCGTAGGAAAGGTCAGCCCTCATTGACATGCATATGATGACAGCTTAGCTAATTATAAACCATCAAATCCTGATTCATAAGGGGATTTCATATTTGAACTGTTTTGCGACTGAATGCGTCAGAAACTGAACATGGCTCTGGCAGGTTCGGTAAAATGTCACCCTGTAGGCTGTTTGTAATCTCCTGAAGATGGATAACTTCCGTCAAATCCTGTAGGTATTATCAACACCGATTACTTTTTGGAGGCTTCTTTATCAGGCCGAGCCATATAAAGCCTTGTTTGAACATCTTACGAGAAACACACGGCCATCCGAAAGCACATGCTGTGGATCGAGACGTGACTCGTGAGTCTTGATAACCACAAGCCACACCGCAGGCAGAACATGCAAAGAGCACAATGCATGTCGGTGGCACGATATCTCAGCAGATGCCAGGCTTTATAAATTAATTATACAGGGATTGATTGGGTTTCATTGTTGTTCGTGTTAACTGAAATTTACCAATACATTTAGAGACACAAGGTTGTTTCGTGAGACGGGGATTGGTGCAAAGGCTCAGATGTTTGTTATGGTAAAAACACACTTCTGACTAAAAAAAGAATGTTTTGTGACTTTTATTTTCCTCTTTCTAGGACACACTGGTTACATACAGGAAGGGAAGAGTCCTTGTCAAGGAGGGTTAGGGTTACGTCTAGTTGTCACACATTAATATACTAGAAATATCTGTTTTTTTTAATTCTATTCATGGTGTCTCAAAATTGGATACACTTGGATTTTATTACACTTTTTATATTAAGTGCAAAATAAGTGTGTGAACATAGAGCACTTTAAGTACATTAAAAGTATGTTTATATCGCTTTTAACAATGTCGCATTCTTTCAAAGCCGCTTTACAGGAAGAAACACATAAAATAGGAAAATAACGTGTATGGAGTACAACAGTACAATATATTATACACTGCACATTACATTTTGTTTAGTGTAGTTCTCTGTATCATAACTGTGAAGGTGCAACCTATGCATGTATATGCATGCTTCATCAATGTCAAATATAGTTGACTTGTAAAGCAACATTTTGGATATCAATAACATTACTGAATAAGTGGAAAAAGACAGTATGAGCAGATAAGAAAAGAGACCCAGATGGGTAGACATCTGTTCTGACGGGTCCCAACAGCGCCTTGGGACATCAGGTATTAAAGAGATGAAAACGCCCAACATTCCTCTGCTACTCACTTCATACTGGCGGATGACAACTAACAGTTTCTGTACTGATACGGAGAGTATTAAAATAAGGCTTGGATATATTTATCACGTTGGAATGTTTTATATTCAGCTGTTATACAGTGTCTGTGCTGAATCAGAGGTTTAGATGACATCAGCGGTTCATAACAGAACACTAACTTCTTAACTTCTGTGTCACTGGAAACTGCTGATTTTCCACCCAACGATAGTGTCATATTAACTCATAGCCCACGGATGAACTACAGACAGATCCTACTGACTGGTTTTTTATAAGAGACAAAACATACTGTACGATACCGAAGTTTGCCAGGTTATAACTGTATGTGAAAAACTAGGTTAACCAACATGCTTTTCAGTCTAGTCAGACCTGTGGGTACAGCAGGCTTTCCTGTGCTTTCATGATTCAAGTTGTAAAGAAAAAAATATGTAAAGTAGTTTTACTGTATATAAATAAATACTACATGTTACTACAAGTAAGTTGAATTGAAAAAGTATCCATTGGAGATGACCAATGATGCTAATAATGATGTTGTGTTAGCAATACAATTAATGATTAAGCAACTAGAATAACGTCATTGTTGGGTTATTTCAACCCATCATGGGGTCAAAAATGGACAAACCCAACTGTTTGGTTATAAATGAACATATGAGGTGTTTCAACCAAAAATGCTGGGTTGATGTAACCCATTGTTGGGTCAAATAAAACCCTATTCTGGGATAATTTAACCCAACCGTTGGGTTTGTCCATTTTTGACCAAATGATGGGTTGAAATAACCCATAAAGTGTGTGGATGATCAAAAATGTAAGATCCCACCTAAAAGCTTTTTGATCCAGAAAAAAAGCCATAATGTGATAATAGTATTGCTATTGCTAAAAGTAATATATGTTGGTCATAATTTCTTAGCTTTTAATGATACTTTAGTTAAACCCTCAAGCTTTCACATACAGTAAAGGATCATTTAAATTCCAAATCTTGACAAATGCTCCCCTGTCATCCTCTGTGTTTCTATGTGCCTCTATTTTTGAATAAGCTGCTATAGCCTAAATAAATTGTGAAAATTAACCCAGAGTGCTTTAAATTCAATACGCAGGATATGCATACGAAATTATTTTGATTTGTCTGAGAAAAATATGTGCATTTAAAATCTGCATGTTATCAAAGCACATAAATATTCATGATCAGGCAGTTATTGTGTATTAAAGGCAAAAGGCCGGTGCACCAATTTAGCCACAATATTAAGCATCATCAGATTTTAAATATGTAAAACAAGAGAGACTAATAATACTGCTTCTTAAAATTCATCCCAAGTTCGGCCTCATTTATTCATCTTGACTTTAATGAACAGAAATAGTAAGTCACAGTCAATGATTAAACAAATCTCGTTCCCCAACGGGAAATCAAAAGCCCACTCGGCCTCCAAAGGGTCTCACGCTCGCTTTGTCAAATGTATCAATATATTTTGCCGGATGTTCTTAGTATCATAACAGGAAAGAAAAGCGACATGTAATGACTTGTTGCTGTTGTTATCAGGGATTAGTGGTTTTCTTAAACAGGTTTAGAGAAGAATGTAAGACTAGCCTCATCCTGTCTAAACCATACCGACAGCCGTCTGTACATACTTCCTCAAGCATGTCATTAAAGACACAATTATTGACCTTCCTCGCATGCTTGTGTCCAATTACACGTGGCCTTGATTCAGCTACGCAGCTAAAATAGTCTGAGAAAACAGAGTGGTGTGTAAACCCAGCTATGGGATGAAAAATACATATTGCACAATCCATTAGATAATAACTATGTGGTCCATTGGATGTTTCAGTGAGCCACCAATATTTTGTATGAAATGCTCATTTCGGGCTGAACTATTGAGCAGTTGGCATAACTTTTTTTACTCTCTAAGACACATTAATGGTCTTTATTAACACAATCTCTCTTTATATTTGACTTTCTTTGCATCTGAAACTCTGCACATGTCACATTATAGATGTAGAACCGGATATTGTGTTGACTGTGTGCCCGTCCATCTGTACACGCATGCAGAAACCATGTGCTGATGTGAATGTTTTCACCCTATCATAAACATATATTGTTTTGACTAAAGTTAAACACGCACATACTTTTTCCGTTGAAATAGAAATGACTCATTAACACTGGTCAGAAATCACAGAGACTGTCAACAAAACGTGACCCTCAAACTACAAAACTGAGATAATAATCCCTCTTTTTAAAACCCCAAGCACATTTGATTTAAAATACTTTAAAAAGGTTTTCCTACATCTCGCTGCCTCTGTAAACTCACAACAGGTTCGGTTATCTTTGACTGACAGCATCAGGTAATTACGCCTGATAGTTCAACCCACTTTACAATTTACCGTAACATCAAACTACACTTAGTCTTAAAGGGATACTCCAGCCAAAAATGTAAATTCTGTCATGAATTACACACACATATATATCATTTTTCCTACAATGGTAGAGGATGATGTTAAATGATCACAACTGTGATTATGGCTGCCACGATTAAAGTGATTTTGTCATCCATTCTGTCAAACCTGTATGAGTTTCTTTCTTCTGCAGAACACAAAAGAAGGTATTTAGAAGTTATGCTGCTAACCAAACAACACTGATACCCATTGACTTCCATTGTATAAACACACAACCAATGAGACAATTCTTAAAAGATCTTCTTTTGTGTTTTGTGAAAGAGTCATATACAGGTTTTGATCCACTATTAAATCAAATCAAATATTTTATATTTCGGGTGAACTGTCCCTTTAAATCAGATCTCAACCCATAGACTGCGATTTATGTTTCACCTCACACATGAGTCCTGGCTCTCAAAGAGAAAATCTGGGATTGTCACAATAACACATTACTTGTCACACCATTCATTTGTAATGTAGACGGTGTAACGCCCGAAATGTACCGCCATTATAATCAAGGCGTGGACAAGATGTAAAAGAGATTTATTTTGTGTGTGGTTTTGTAGATCTGTGGTTTTTGACATGCGATGAGCAAACACTGAACAGCAGGGCTATAATAGTCCTGTAAACTGTAGACACTTCAGTCAGTGATCACAATGGGACACTGCTCGGTGCTCAATTTTGTATGTCATGCTGCTAAGAGGATGAAGATGAAGTTACGACAGTACTTTGATTTACGGATAAAAACGTAATTCAGGAACAAATCTTTACTTACTTTAGATTGTAAATAAATGTGATTATGGTCATTTTTGTCATAATCATGCGGTCCTATCAAGCAGATTATCAGTCATTATCATCTCGCTTATATCTGTAGAAAATAAGAAACCAAAGGGGTGATAAAAAGAATGTAGTTTGAAGCTTTAATAGCACAAGCTGAAGATTATACCAGACTTCTGTTCATTAATAATTACAAGCACCCTTAACTGCCCTTCATGCATGCATAAAAAGTTATTAAGGTGGCACACCAACAGCTTCCAAAATATTTGTGGCTCCATACGGCAGATATGACAGAAGGGCCGTGACCTCGTATCCTTGACGCACTGCAGGGTGTCGCTGGGTTTATACTACTGCTGAATATGTTTGTCAAATTTTAGAGTTCAAGACAAAGCAAGTACTTTTATAGCATCTGTTTAATAGAGGAATTTAACAGTAGCTTACAGGAACACTTCACCCCAATATAAAATGTCTGTCTTCATTTACTCCCCTCAAATTGTTTCAAATCTGTAGAAATGTCGTTGTTCGGATGAACACAGAGAAAGATATTAGGAAGATTGCTTGAACCAAACACTTCTTGGTCACCATTGACTACCATATTTGGAAAATTTGCCTTATTAATGTCTTGGCTCTGTTGAACACAAAGAAGATATTTTGAAGAATTTTGGATAGCAAACAGTTCTGGGACACTTCTACCATTGTCATTCTTTCTATGGTGTTCCAGAACTGTTTGGTTAAAACCATTCTTCCAAATCTCCTTCTCTGTGAGGGTGAGTAAATGATGACAGAAGTTTTATATTTGGGAACGGCCACTTTAAGATCCTGGAACCTGCAGGTTGTAGGTTCAAACCCTACAACAACTGATGTACAGTACAAACATGTTTCCTATGAATTGCACCAGCAGTCTTCTGAAGAGTGTCTTCAGAAAAGAAATAAATCTCTTTTAAAAACTGCATTATTAAAGTACACTAATTCATAGTCACATCGGGTCCACTTCACTAAGATCTACTCGCCCATAAAGCTAAAACAACACAGCACGCAGCGAAACCTAGTCTCAAAGCCAGCCAGAAAAAGCATTTGACAGACACAGCCACTAAATAAACTTCCGATTTATTACCTGCAGACTTCCTGAAGCCAGACTCCTTCGCTTTCACGATGTAATAATAAGATCTGAGTGACACAGAGTCAAGATCTGATGGTGAAATGAACTAATGAAACGTAGATGAGAAACTGCTAGATTTGGACGTGAACGTTTATTTAGCCTACAATTTTACTGCAGTGAGAAATTTCAACACTGCCAATTCCTTTTGTCACAAACTCAAATGAGAGAAAATAATTGAACAAAATGTATGCTCCGTTTTCTCTAGCGCGTGTTAACATAGGACAATGCTGGGAACAGTAATGAAAATAGGTTGCACCACAACAAAATGTGCACCCACACAAATGCTCCCAAATATATTCTGAGGTCGCACAGGTAAAATTTAGGGAGCATATGGTTGCAATTTCGTAAATTGTGTTCTCGCAAAACAAGTCGGATCTCACGAGACACATCGGATCTTGCGTTCACACCCCTAGAAATTTGCTATGTCTGAATTGTGTTAGCTTATAGCACCATATAATGCAAACGTGTGCAATGTCTGCGTTATTTTAGCACCTGATTCACTAACCCCTCTCCGTCATTTAATATTACATATTATTTATACGCAGACATTTTAGTTTTGTAATAACAATACCGTAATGCCGTGGTATTTTTGATTAAGGTTATTATACTGCCAAAATCTCATACCGGCCCATGCCTAGCTGCCTCGTCGTGTTTCTGTGGCTCTGCATCTCCACAGCGGTTCCACATCGAAAATAAACACGTCTCCTGCAGCTAGACAATTTTTTAACCAGCGGGTGTCTGTGAAACACAAACGTCCTGAGACAGCAACCGGGTACGATGGGGGAAATATACTCTCTGTTCAATTACACATAGAGGAACAGCACCTCAGGCTGTTGTATAGATGCTCTCTGGAAGATGAAATCGAAATTTAGGATCCAAAATGAAATGGTTCTGGTGGGAAGTCTTAAAGTAGATTTATTTATAATCCGAAAAAGAAAAGCTTTTTTCAAGTCTTCTATCATCTCTTAAATTGTCCTGCAGGCCTGGAAGGGAACACAGAGCTGCAACAGCATCATCATCCTGCACCGTTTCATATGAATTTGCATCACAGCTGTTATTTCTCACCAATAAATATAAATCCTTCAACCAAAAAAATTCACCCTTGTGTCATAAACATGTATGAAATTCTTTTGTGGAACAGATATTTTTTGAGTTCATACAAATCAATGGTTGGGGGGGGATCTGTGTTGTTTGGTTACCCAACGTTCTTCAAAATATCTTCTTTTGTGTTCTGCAGAAGAAATTTCGTCATACGAATTTACAAAGATATGAGGGTGAGTAAATAAAGGAAAAACTTTTTGGGTGAACTATCCCTTTAAAAGCCCAAAAGGTATGATCAGGATAAACATTGTTATTGACTACAGGCCCAAGTCTAGCTGGGATACTGTAGGAGAAAGTAAACTGAACACAAGTGAGGCCAGCAGTTTATCACGGTCTGCCAAAAAGGTGTCCCGTGTCCTGCTTCGAATCCAGAGTCACAGCAATGCTTCAAACTGGACAGGTCATTTTTCTTGGTATAAGTGTGTGTTTGACAGCACGGCGACCCTGTGACGCCAAATCACTTTCTTTAAGCAAACTGAGCATCCATCATCTATGATTCTCTGAATGCTCGACGGTTCACTGAAACCGCTGTCATTCTGTCTCATTCATTCTCACACTGTTACATGTCTGTATGACTCAATAATCTCCTGTTGACTAGATTTTTATTTTCACTTTTGAAATCTTGTCCGGGCTTTCCACTCCGGTGGACCTGAACGGTAGTTTAAGTTCTTCCCTTCATGGGTGAAAAAGCAGCTGAACAAGTTGAAACTTCCAGTTCTTTCAGAGCTGTTGTATATATTTTTTAGACACTCTTGTTTTCGGTTCTTGCACAGACAAGTAGGCGTCTAAAGAAATGTGAAGAAATCTCTGAGTGTATTCTCTCCCGTCTAAGAGTGCATTCACACCGGACTCATTTAGTAGAGTTTTTTTTTCTTGGTGCGGTTCGATTGGGCAGCTGTGAAAGCACCAATCACATTTCAGTGCGCACCAAATAAGCGTACCAAGACCTCCTTGAAGATGTGGTCACGGTACGCTTTCAAACGAATGCTGGAGTGGTTCATTTGTGGTAAGAACGTGATCCGACCATGAACAGACCCAAATGCAAAAAGTACTGCCCTTTTTTGGACTAAACAAGCTGCCGCTGTGCCGTGCGTTATGGAACGATGACAAGTGTTTGTTGACCGTTTGCACTAGCATGGCAGCTCGCGGACAAACTTAAGAGTTGTGAGGAGGTGCGGAGCCTCGTAGTAATTTGGTCTAGTGACCAAATTACATCCTAACTTTGAAAAACTCACAAGAACAGCACGATATATTCATTGTTTAGCAAACAACCCAAGAAAAGCGGGTTTAACAGATTTGTGGAACAAAGCCGGGTTAAGGTAAAGAAACTCCGCCATCACTACATCGAAGTGCGGGATGTACAAGTTCCCCTGGTACGATGACTTTGATAATATACTTGACATTACCATCACTGCTAACAATGATGTGACTGATGCTAGCACAGTTGACTGGGCTAACATTACCACATTTGACATGCAATGTTGACTGAGTTTATTTCGTTTAGAAAAGCAGTTTAGGAAATATGTTCTCTCGCCAACAAGTGATGTGGATGCTGTCACGTTTCATTTTGGTTCGTTTCAACTGGTTTGGACCAAAGCAATCAGTGTGGTGTGAAAAGGAACCAACAACTGAAAAATGCAACAATGTATGATTTTTTGTCACTGGTCCAATGAGCATGCCAAGATCGTTCAGATCGTACAAATACGGGGGCGAGTGATTCCTCCATTTTTCCCACCGAGAGGTCACGCTGTGACGTTTTGATCTTCTATTGGTCTCACGCACTCACGTGACGCGAATTCGCAGGTCAAAGTTCACCAAACTTTAACTTTGCTACGCAGCAAAATATACGAAATATCGTTGGACGGGCTTGCGTATCCGGTCTGTCGCATTCGTATGAATGGAAGTCAATGGAGGGAAAAGTCAAGTGTGACCACGGCATTACTATGGATTATTCAAACAGAACAGATCTAGCACCTAAACGGTACTGATCCTTACATCAAATGACAACTGATAGCTTGTAAAAACTAAACTGATGTATTTAGCTCTGTTGTCACACTGGCTGATGGGATTAACTACTCAGGGTGTTGCAGACACACAGAGACACCTGTTTAGCATATCAAGTGATATCAGTCCATGTGAGATTAAGTTCAGCTCAGAGTTATTGTTCAATTTCTGTGAAACCATATTAAATGAATATGGCATCTCCTTCAAGATGTGTAAGAAGCCTTTCAAGTATTTGTTCTCATTTGCTTTCTTGACAGTTTAAGGTTTAAAAAGATCCATTTGTACTTGTTTTATTGTGACAGGGAATAAAAAAACACCTTGGACTTCTCAAACATTCAAATACACCCCTCAGGAAAATTAAACAGAGTTTTATTATAGAAAAAGCGTTGTGAGCTAGTTTTGGGCACATTGTTTAGCATTTGCATTACAATAGTTTTGCTACAAATGTAATGCTTAAACTTTACCACGGTAAGGTAAATGTGTGCCTAAAAACCGTTAAATATCCATCATATATTTTCTTATGTTAAAAACACATATGTGACACGTTATTAGCAGATATTTATTGCTTATCTTTATTGGATGAATCTACGTTATAATGCGCACTTCAAATCGAGAACGCGCGCGCAACGGTCGCGCCTTCGGTTATCGCATATGTGCTCGCGCGAAGATCGAATCTAGTATATCGATACAAAATCAAAACCGATTATTGTTTTTAATCAAACACAACGTGAAACGCGTTTCCGACATCTTTTAAAAACCGTGAAGACATCTTACCTGTGGCACGTGTATCCTTCCGAATAAGTATGAAACGTCCAAAAAGAAAGCAAATGAGACAGCGGAACTGACAGCGCTCAAATCACGTTTTATCGATGTGTGTACTCCGACAACATTTAATCCATAAAGTTGAACGCGTTTCCTCAGAAAACACCTGAGGAGCTTCGCCCGGCCGGGGCGCGTTTATGACTTCAGTTCGACACTAAAACCTGCTGCCGACCGTCACACAAAAACACGCCGTTAATGCGTAAAGTTGAACGAATGTGTTTCAATCTTCGGCTGAAAACTTTGTGAGTCTCCCACCTCACGCACATCGGCTGAAGGGCTCGTGAGGTGTCTGGTTACCTGCTGCTTCGGTTCCTGGTTGTGAGGCGCAACCCACTTCTGCCGCGATCTTCCCGTTCACTTCATTAAACTGCCAGGCTTGCTTTTTATGTGTTTTTAGACCTGTTAAACATTAACCTCTCGTGTGGTGTGTGTTTGAGCGACTATTGACCCGTTTACAAAACTCCTGCAATCGACTACTGTGTGTTTACAGAGAACATCTGATGCCATTAATTAAAACGATTAAATTGTATTAAAATACATCCTGGCGATGATAAATGTGAATATGTCTACGAATAAGAAGATTCAGCCTCGTTTATCATCCGCGCATGTGTAGACTTCAAGAAGAAGAAGGCCTTTGTAAAGACCTTTTCTCGTGAGAAATCAGATTTTGAACAGAGATTTTTGTTTTGTTTTAGCCCTTTTTAATGCTATGACAGCATGTGTTTGAGTTAGCATGGACTACAGAAGTTTGTGCTAAACCTGAGGCATGTTGCCCGCATCATGTTTACAAAGAACACCTGATGCCATTAATTAAAACGATTATATTGTATTAAAATACATCCTGGCGATGATAAATGTGAATATGTCTACGAATAAGAAGATTCAGCCTCGTTTATCATCCGCGCATGTGTAGACTTCAAGAAGAAGAAGGCCTTTGTAAAGACCTTTTCTCTTGAGAAGTCAGATTTTGAACAGAGATTTTTGTTTTGTTTTAGCCCTTTTTTATGCTATGACAGCATGTGTTTGAGTTAGCATGGACTACAGAAGTTTGTGCTAAACCTGAGGCATGTTGCCCGCATCATGTTTACATAGAACACCTGATGCCATTAATTTACGATTATATTGTATTAAAATACATCCTCACGATTATAAATCTGATAATACTTCGATATGGACCTACGTGTCTATGAATAAGAAGATTCAGCCTCGTTTATCATCCGCGCATGTGTAGACTTCAAGAAGAAGAAGGCCTTTGTAAAGACCTTTTCTCATGAGAAGTCAGATTTTGAACAGAGATTTTTGTTTTGTTTTAGCCCTTTTTTATGCTATGACAGCATTGAAGGGGGACTGGGGGGATCCGGGACCCCCGTTAGGCATTAGGGACCCCCACAACAAGTAAAAAATAGACTTAGGATGGTCCCTCAGATATTTGTATCTGAGTAAAAATTATAATGATATTGACAAATGTGATTAAATTCATGCAATGGATTTGGTACATTTTGTGAATTAATTATTTACAATAATTTATATTAAGTTTGTTTATGGGCTAGTTGTCATGTCACTTTAAATTTGAAATGCCAAACAACCATAAAATGTCATTTCTGTTCACCAAGCCTGTATTGATTTGATCCAAAACACAGTAAAAGCCTGTTTTGAATAAATATAGTTATGCATATTATGATCAAATATATTGTGTATTTTGTATAAATTATATATTTTCGACACGAACCCCCACCCACACCCAAAGTCACATGGTGGGGACCATAAGACTTTTTATTACAGAATCCGCATGTGTAGACTTTAAGAAGAAGACCTTTTCTCATGAGAAATCAGATTTTGAACAGAGATTTTTGTTTTGTTTTAGCCCTTTTTTATGCTATGACAGCATGTGTTTGAGTTAGCATGGACTACAGAAGTTATTGCTAAACCTGATGAGGCATTTTGCCCGTATCATGATTTGAAGGCTCTCCAGATAGCATCCTAACTGGAAGCTAGGCAAGCTAGGACATCCGACCTGGTGAGTCCAAAAATATTGATCTAGAAATAGTGAAAATTTTTCTATGAAAACATTACATTACAAATGCATTACATCCTGGAAGATTGTGTATATTCAGATTTCAATGCTAAATGTAAACAACAAAACCATACAGTGTATGCTAATACTCTCTTGCAAAAAGCTTTTTCCGATTATAAATGATCAGCATAAAAACTAGAATGAACTGGAATTCTATAATAATGAATTTCTGTATTTATGTTTGGCATGACCTCTTTTATTTCAATGATAGCGTATATTTGAGCTATAAACCAATGTCATTCTGATCCACTTCTGTACAAAACTTCACTGCGGTTTCCCTATAAAATGGACTTGGCAACTGTCCACATGACATAAATCTGGGTGTGCAAGTTTAGGGCAACCTACTTTTGATCCCTGGTAAAATGCACTGTAGGAGTGAGGGATCAAAGACGTGGTGAAATTTGTGAGAAATGTTCCACAGCATGACCAAAGTCTCGGCGTTCTGTCAACAACTGGGTTTCCTTTTGTTTTCCGTGTTTATTATCTGATAAAGATTGAATGGAAGGAGGGAAACCGTTTGAGCAGCATGAGAACTAAAAGTGGCAGGTCTCAAAAATAAAGGCTGGAAGCCGAGGTCTTAGAGGAGGAAAAGGTTGAAGAACACAAAGCCCTTTGACACTACAGAGTAAACATTTTATCAGCTTTTCAGTAACTCTCAGTAAATGTTGACGGCTGGATTGCAAGCAACAAAGAAAGAATTTTATTCAGTGTCCATTAATGTGCACTTGCAATGGCCACCATGCACAGTTCACAAAACAGTAGGTCTCATTTTCCTTTTAAAGTTTCAGAAGGGTGCTCACGACTTCCCCCTCTGTGGACGACTCCACGGTGGACTTTTGCCCATTGCATCACCAAAGTGGCCTATGTGTCTTGTTGGCAGATGCAATAGATGTCTTTGACTTTATACTGACACCTATTGGTGTGGATGCAGCATCACACGAAACACGTCGAAAACTTTTGTTTCCAACAGTTTTGGTACTGTTGCTTTAATTCACTTTACCTGTCTTTAAGCACCTATTGAGCTTATTGCTGTAAACTTGTATTTTCAGTTCATATAACCAAATGTCTTCCTAACCTTTCATCAAAATGTAATTACTTACTTCATTCTATAACAACTTTGCTTAACGTCACAAGTCCCCGTCCTGTCAACCACCTGTCATATAGAGACTTTCACAATCCAGATTTAGTTGGTAATGATTATGTTTTAACTAGAAATGCAGCGCATCACATACGTTAAATAGATTGACGTAAAACTATATGAGAATATAATAATTAGCTTTAAGGATATGCTTTTACAGTTACAATGTTCACTGATTGTTAAAGCTCGTCTTTGCTTGTGTAGCTTGGGTGCAGTCGACCTAAAACACTGCAATCGTTCCCATAGATCGTCTAAGGGATTCTACGATGTGTTCGGGAACGTCTCTCTCGTGAGGCACAGTGCCTGAGTTTCCATGGGAACTGCAAATCCACCTCCCGCCCTACATGTAGACCTTGTGATATTTTTTAACAATGTCATGCAGAAAAACTAGCGCACTAAAAGCAGTGGGTTGATCCGAGTCTCCCTCGCTCTCTCTCTTATTATTCTCATACACGGGTTTAATTTTATTCGGCTGAATGATAAATAAATTACCAATGAAAATTCATACGAAAGCTCTGCATACGAAGAAAAGCACTTAAATCGTACAATCTTGTCATTTTTTTAATGCTGTGATGCATGGAGTCACAAAGCTTTAGCTGATTATTTTACGTGTATTGTTTTTTTAATGACTCTTTCCGCTCGTGCATTTGGCCGAGGCTTTTATCCAAAGTGATTTGCAGTGCATGGCTTCACGAGCTACACGAAAATCTATGGGATTTGAATCTTAGCGTTGCTAGCAACAGGTTGAGCATTGAGAAATAGTCACATATGCATGCATGCACCCACAAAAATGCATTACATGCAGAAATGAGTTTGCACAACTCTACTCCTCTACATCCTTTGCTCGCTGCACTTATACCCCTTCCGTTGCTTTCTAATCCCATTTCATTTATTGTTCTCTCTCTTCCTCTATGTCTCTCAAACTCTCACTCCATCATAGACTCGTAATGAATAAGCTTAATCTCTGCTCTGGATCATCAGTCCTTGTGCACATTGCTTCTCTAAATGTTCAGAGGGGTGGTGCTGATGCCATTGGCTGTGTGTGTGTCGAGAGAAAGAGAGAGAGAAGTGTGGTAGTATGCTTTCGCCGAAGAGACAGCCTGCGTTTCACACAGACAGCTGATTTAGGCAGGTGGCTGCCGGTTCATTTGTTCACATCTAGCCAAAATGGTTTTAATATAGCACCTTCACTCCTATCACACCTACAGTACAACCATTAGAGGTAAGCTCTCTCTCTCTTTCTCTCTCTCTTAAGTCTTGTAATGGTGAACATGTGCAGTGGGCAGATGTAATAGATTCAGAGCGTTTGAACGCAAAGGCAACTGAGGCGTTACTCGATCGAGCTCTTGTCAGGAGAAACCTCGCGTCTTCGGGTTCTGACCCACATTGAGGAGTTCTAGCGCAGCGGCACAGAGAGACTTTGGCTTGATGCAAAGAGTTTCGCAGGCAAACTGAGTCAGGAGAGGAAAGATTCTGCCTCCTGCAGTATGTGTGTTGGACTTTCTGTACTCAAAGTGTGTGTCTCATAGTGTAGATACTAAATCAAGTCTTAGTTGTCTCTTGTGTAATCTATAACAATTTTTTCTAAGAAATGCAATCTGTACGATCAATTATATGTGGATAAAAGTATCTGCTTAGTGAAGAAACGTACATCTGTGTGTGCGGGTGAAGACGAAGCCTTAATGCATTGCTATAATCTCATCCTCCGAATTCGAGTGTCAGTCTTGACCCCCACTGTCTGTTCTCTTACATGATGAATATGAATAAAATTGCCAGTGCCAACGTCCAACTTGTTTGTCTGGCTTCATGTGCAAATCTCTTGTTTTTGAGGTGAACCGGTCTAAATAATCACTGGATTTGACAAAGTATGCAAGGCTACTGGTGGGGGTGTCACTGTATCAGCCATTACCGCGATATAAAGAAACCAACGATTATTGATATTGTATAAATTCTACACATAGCGTATTATCACGAACTATTCAGCATCCATTCAAAATTTTGTCTTGAGTGTTACAGTGGTTACCAACTCTCTCTAATGCCTCCCCACACTTGTGATTTGTTGAATAAATATTCTGCTTATTCCACGATACCACAAGACGTTGTTCAGATGTTTAATCTCAAGACATGTGTAAGGTATTTTTCTGGGATGCACTTGTTGGTAGGATTAATTTCTTACGCATCTCATCTGAAGCCATTGCTTGAGCCTGCATATGCAGTTATAGGAGAGTTAGAGGAAGACAGACAGTGCACCTCCACACGATTCATTAAGAGAGAAAAGCCATGAATCTATATTTGAATTGTTTTTGTCGTATTCAACACCCCTGTCATATAAGAACATTTTAAGGAGAAAAAATGCGATACAGAGATTTCTGCGCCATATGCGTTTCTCGCAGTGGCATAGAAAGCTTGCTGCTGTGTGTTTAAAGTCCTGTTTACTCATTCCACAGATGAATTTAAAACTGTTGTTTTTGTTATTTTCATGTTTTGTCTTTAACCCACTGATTGTGTCATGTAGTTTGCCGTTAACTTTGATATGTGCTTTAGTAACCTTATTCAGTTAAACTGGGCGCAGTGATATTGAACTGTAATTCGGCCGACAGATCTGGAACTACTTCATAGGTGTGCGTTTAACTGAACAATAATGCACAACATTCATCGGCCAATCAGAATGAAGCATTCAAGAGCCCGTGGTATAATTTAAAGATATTCAGTGTGGTTTATAGCAAGTAAATGGAAACAAAAGATGAGGAACACCTTAGAGTTAACTTTGTTTTTAATATGTAATACTTTTGGATGGATAGTAGGTTCTAATGAAAGGTCTACATGCATTACCACGAATGACCCTTTCCAATAATGACACGTACAACAAAACAGAATCATGGCTGGTTCCTTTTCATTTCAATCAAATGATCTTGTACTGTTCAGGTTGGCTGATCTTGGACAGAATAAGATGTGATGCGGACCACACTTTTAAGATCTCACTACGCATGAGATTATGTGAAATTTAAAGTTGTTATAGACTAAAGCAGCCTGAGCCATGTCTGGAGCTGGTACAGAGTATTTGTGCAATATGTCTGATGCGCAGGACCCGCGTGTCTGTATCTGAATCTGTACCCTGAGCATTTAAGCGCTAACATAACCATTCTGGTTACATCATACTGAATGAATGAAGGACACGTCTTTGACTCCCTGCTGGGGTTTGAAATGCAAGAGAGCTGAAAGATTGAAAAATAATCACTTGATCTGATCTGAAGAACCGTTCATATATTCAGATATGGACTAACATGCCATGTGTTCAATACTGAGATATCATATTGAGATCTTCATTAATATTGCCTTTAATGGCAGACTTGACACATCTGAGCTCAGTTTGAGACATTGGCGACGTCTCTTCTGAGAAATATCTGATACGCAGATGGGACTCAAGCAAAAGTTTCCATTTGCTCTCCATTTAATGTCTCCACATAAAGTCTAGAAAACATAAATGAGATATTAAAGAGATCTCATGTGTGAATGTTCTGATGGATGGTATAACACTTGTATACAGTATCGTACACTACGTGTCTAAAACAGGTTGGATGAGTGCGTGTACATTTTCAGCAAAATTATTATTTGGATTTTCAAGAGATGGTTCACCCAAACATTCTGCTGTCAATTACTCACCCTTGTTTCAAACATGTATAAATGTCTTTGTTCTGCTAAACACAAAGGAAGATATTCCGAAGAATCTCAGTAACCAAACAGATCTCATCCCCCATATACTGGGAGTCAATGGGAGATGCAATCAGTCTAGTTACTGACATTCTTCCAATATCTTCCTTTGTGTTTAGCAGAATGTTTTTTACACAGGTTTGGAACAATCTGAGGATAAGTAATTGACGACAGAAATTTCATTTTTGAGTGAACTATCACTTTAAAGGTGAAGTATGTACTTTTTGTGCCACTATTGGAAAGAAACAAAATTGGCAAGTTAATGATTCTTTCAGACACACTTTTATTGTTGGAACAATCAGGTCGCGCTGCTTTAAACGACATCGGCTGAACAAATGTTATTATTTCCTGCAATCAAATAAACAGCTTCTGTGGCAATTCTGTTTGATGCCACTGCTGGCAAAGAAATGACACCCTTCACCTTTAAATGGAAATAAGTGCTTCAATAAAAAACCTAGTTGCTACAAAGGTTATGATGTGTGCTTAAGTGCTGGAGGAGATTCTTCTCTTGTTTTCTTTTCTTATCTTGTTCCACTCTTTGGTCCTATTTGTCCCATGTGCACCTCTGAAGTCCTCTTTAGCATTGACCTGAATTCCTCTCTCTCTCTCTCTCTCTCTCTCTCTCTCTGTCTCTCTCTCTCTCTCTCTCTCTCTCTCTCTCTCTCGCCTAAATAGGGTTATAAGGCGTTCAGAAGCACAGATGTGTCACAAGGAGTGCATTAGATTTCCCTTTGAAGATGGATCGCTTGAGCAAGTACACCTGCACTGTGTGTTTGCTCTAAACGCAGCGATCCATTTTTCAGTATGGTGACCATTTATCACAAGCTGTTGTTAATTGAAAGAACAACTCACGCTAATTTTGTAAGAAATAAATCGTCAACTTTTACTTTGAAAGTGGTTTCTGTCTTTTTGTCATAACTTTTAATTCCTTCAAACCCTCCTACAGAACGTCACCAGCATGTTTTATATAAATCTTCTTCAAGGAAGCCAAGCAATGAAAATACTGTACTATGTTCAACCCTACATTGTGAACATTTCTGAAAAACTCTTCGTATATCTGAACACTCAGCTTGAACCAAAATATCATTAGTGTCAACCAGCTTCACCAGTTAAATTATTCGCTCGCATCAAATTCAAAGCCCTGCTCTTGGCCTGCAAGACCACCACTGGTTCGGCACCCCCCTATCTTACATACTTATGTACCCGCCAGATCCCTACGAACATTAAAGAAGAACTTCAGAACACAAACAAGGAGTAGAAACTATCTTGTTCCTCATTTTAATACGGGCAATAATAAATGAATTCTCTTTTCGATCTGAGCCTCTGTTTTTTTTGTTATTGTTGAGTTTCGTAAACGGCGACGGCTACAAGATGTTTGGTGCTGTTTGCTGCAGGCCTGAGGAGCAAGCGCTGAAGACAGAAGCCCAACCTCATGTTTTATTCATCTGTTTTTATCCCTCCATTCCTCTTGCTTTATATAACAATGGTGCAAATAAGATAAAAGTCATCTTACTGTCACAGTCGTAGAAAAGAGCTTATATTCATATTGTTAGTGTCTTCAAACGATCTGTTCTGACCGGAGGGAGACATATGCGTGCGTGTGTGTTTGTCATCACACATAAAACTTAGAAGAGAGAGCGGATACGGCTCTCTCGGGGCTCTGTTTCTCTGTCTCTTCGTTCATTGATGGACGTAGATTCTAATCCCAAATCTAAGTTTCTTGTCTTATGTTATAACTCATCTTTCTGTCACGGTGGGATTTCAGTTCCTCTGCAGCCGCTGTGCTGATAATGTTCCTTGCACTGAAAGGTTGGATTTTAAAGTAAGAGTTGAAGATATTTTCACTTCCCATATTTGGACAGATTGACACGCAAGGCTACAGTTTGTAGAATATCTTTTTTTTACTTTGTCTGTTTATTTTGCAGTAGGGAAACCTATACAGTATGACACGAATCCACAGGAAAATGTTGCCAAGATGTTGTTCTTTTGCAGCTCTGGAGATTTGTGGAGTCCTCACTTGTGTTTCATTTAAGTATCAACTTGGTCTCAGATGTCTCTCCTAAAATCGCTGGGGAGAAATATAAAGAAATGAGAGATTTCTGACTCTTTTTCTCAGGAGAAATATTTGAGATGCAGATCAGAAGTAAATGAAAGTTTCCAGTTGCTCTCCGTGAAATCTCATTGATGTCTATAAGAAACAATCGAGATATTAAAGAGATTCTTTCTTATGGGGTATTTTATTAAGGACAGTAGCATTGTTGCATTTAAAGGTAAAAAGATGTCTGCATCCACGATCCAGGTGAAAGATGAAGACATTAAAGCTGCACGAAACTTTGAGGTGTAACATGTCCCATGATTTAATCAAAAGAATGAACAATTCCTCAAGTTTTGCAATTTGTATAATGATCATCAAAAAAAGTTGTCCGTCCTCTATACAAATCAACTATTCTCTGTGTATGTTTTTCCAGGTGTCTCGCTGATATACTGCAGAGATGGACAGAAGGAGAATTGTGGTGAGTGGAGGAATCAAGAAGAGCAAATATATTGTG
Source organism: Barbatula barbatula (assembly GCF_947034865.1). Lineage (NCBI taxonomy): Eukaryota > Metazoa > Chordata > Actinopteri > Cypriniformes > Nemacheilidae > Barbatula > Barbatula barbatula. Next base: position 1,623,617 of record NC_136770.1, read on the forward strand.
CCATGTTTTCTCTTCGTGGAGGTGAGTTGTGACTTCTGTTTTCTACTCCTGTTTGAGCCATCAGTTCATCTTTCAAAGCATTTCGGGTTAGCCCATCTTCCTATCTACATCCTCATGTTTAATTGCTTATATTTAGTCTGAAATAACATTTTTCATCTTTCGTAACAATACTGTAACTCTCTATCTAAGTTATGTTGGTGTACACCGGTATACAGGTTTACAACGACAACATTTTGTTTCCATTTGCATCAAAGCTGTTGTTTTACTTTTATATAACGTAACTTTACAGAAGTCATTTTTTGCAGATTTTCCATGTTAAAGGTCAAAAACTACATTTTACAGTTTTTTACAGATCATTTATGTATTTTTAAAATACGTTCAAAACGTAAATTTACAGAAAAGACAGCTAATTTACAAGCAAACCGGGGAAATTTTGTAATTTTGCACGTTACATGTAATTGACGTTAGGTTTAATTCTGGTGCTCCAGCTGTTTTTTTTCTACAAGATTTCAATTTTTTACAGTAAAGTTACAGAAAAAGACAAAAGAATTATAATAAAAACAATTTAATATTTATCCTGTAATTTTACAGGAAACATTTTTATGGTATATTTATGTTTCTCCATTTTACAGTAATTTTTTTTACAGTGTGTGATTTTCTGTTGGTGATATACAGGGTGTTATTATTATTATGAATTATTATGAAAGACAATTATTTGGGGGAGAAAGCACTGCCGTCTTTAATAAACTGTGGAGAGAAATACAACAAAGTTTTCCTTCAATTCTGCAGAAAAAATACTACCAAACAGCAAACACATTACGGTTAGATATACCTTACAAACTAGTCACTGAACCTTAGCGTGAAAATACTGCCATCTTTGGAACTCACGGTATACTGTACTCCGTGACCTCTATATTTATCTGTGATCTTCCCACATCCCATCATTCCTGAGTCTTTGTTGGCTCAGAGGACATCAAATACCCTGAAAGGCGCTCTTAATTAATCCTGCTAATGAGCATTTGACAGCAGATCCTCTCAATCGCCTAAAGCCCGTAACCGAGTCAGCCAAGCTTTCAGACCAAATGTTTGCATCGGTCTTGCATAGATATTTTGGATTTGATGTTCTCGTGCAAACACAAAAGAACATTTCCCGGCTTTCCAAAGACCTGCGAGCCAAATGAACATGTTAGACAGAATGCAGGAGTTAAAAGCATAAACCATTAAACCACATGTGATTTACTTCATGATTCAGGTTATACATGACCTGGATGATTCCCTCACACAGCAGAAATAATCACTAACAGTTAGACAGAAACCTCATTTGGATCATAAATTGTCAATAAACTGTGCTTAGTTTGTACAAGCGAATCGGCTGCAGCCTTTAGCGAGAGAAGGCAAGGCAACGTGGTTCGAGAGGCGGGACTCAAGAAAGGCAAAGCCAATCCTATTAGTGACATAAGCTACGGAGGCGGGACTCATTGCAGATAACGGATCTTAAAGGGAAAGTTCACACATGTAAATGTCCCTTTCTGCAGGTGGCGCTAAATGCACCAGAAGCTGGTATGCCATCTAAATACTACATGAACAAGATCACGATGAGGACGTGTGGCTGAGGCTGTACAGTACTTTTCGTATTTTAAAAAAAGGCCTTTCAGTTTATTGCAAATATCGATCTATTCGCTTCACAAGACGTCAATATGTCACCAAGAACCGCTTTTGTTGGAATTATGTGCTTTAGGAGATCTTAGACAGGTGGATTATATGAAGCAAAGAGGGCTGCGGATTTACCAAACAATCTTCTTTATTGTTCTACTCAAGAAAAATGTCACCTAAGGATGGACGGGTTGAGTTAATAAACAGCAAATTTGAGTTTTTGGGTCGGCTATCTCTTTAAAATATCTGTGTACCAAAAGCGGCGCTATTTTAGCAGTACTCGGTTGTAAAAGATTTTTAATTTCAATTAAATGATTCCTGGATAAATGTAGATTAAAATAAGTATTTAGTGAAAAAACTAGACACAGAAAGGACATCGGAGGTTATATATATATATATATATATATGTAGATTAATTGTTTGGTTAAAGTTATTGGTAGGGACGTGTCGACACCCTTGCAAACCTGTAGACACTTCTTTGTTGTGCTGAACACAAATGAAGATATTTTAATGAAAGTTTGGAACTAAGCCATTTGGGTCACCATTGACTCCCATAGTAGGACAAAAGACTACTATAGAAGTCAATGGTGACCCAAACGGCTTAGTTGTTAACAGGTTTGTAACAACTGGAGGGTGAGCAAATAATGACAACATTTTAGTTTTTGGGTGAACTATTCCTTTTAGGAACAGTGTAAGCCATAAGGGTCGATTCACATTTTGCGTCTTTTGCGCACCGACTAGAGAAAGCACCTTCGATGGCATTTCATTTTCAAAAGTTCTGTAGTCAGTAGTTGTTGGGAACCAGTGGTGTTCATTTTTGCTCATAGCCACTAGTGAAATAGTACCGTTGCAGCGCTCTCTGCTGGAATCCAGTCCTCCCCTGTGACCCATAATCCTTTGTTCTACATTTGCATCTCATTATCAGTCGCGTTTGGTAAAATTGTCTCGGGCATTGTTCATTCCACTTTCCTTGAAGCTGTTTCAGTTCAGTTTCATTCTATGCTCCGTCTCAGCGCCGTGGGACGAATGTTATCTGCACATTAAAGGCCTGAGGATTCCTCAGCTCTGAGTTTCTCAGACGGGATGCACACATCAATGAAGACAGGGCTTTTTTTCCTGTTTGTAGATGTTTCTAGTCGAGTTCCTCTTTTGAGGTTTTTTATTATTCATCTTTGTTTTATAGTTTGGACTATGATTTATAGATTCACTTCTCATGTACTGATCATTACGCTGTGAAGAATATGTGTGGACCGGGGCTTTTAAGATTTAAAGATATTCAAAGGCATCATGTAAGTATAATGAAGATGTCTGATATCCGAGGCTGAGCCATTCCTTATAATGTTCTTGCTGCTATCGGATCATTGCATCTATGATATTGTGCTGTTGCATCTTTGAAGCTTTAGTGCTCACTTTTGCTTCACGGTAGAAAGAAGAAACAGGTCAGACAGGTGTGAAATAATTAAGCGTGAATAAATGATGACAGGGATGTTCATTACATTTTTTGGGGGGGGGGGATTATTCCCTTATTCATACTACTTTAAGAACACCCAAGCAAAAGCTAAATTGTGATATAGTCTTCGATTTGTAAATAATGTCTACCGGGATTTGAGCTCGCCCAAGATCCCACTGGTCATCATTCGTGTAATCTCTGAGACGTGTTTTGTTAAGGATCATTTTTTAAGTACTCGCTTATGTCCCCCAAAGGAGAAAACTCCTTGATGTTGAGTGTGTCTGCTGCTGAAGATGAGACCAGAGATGAGAGAGACTCATTTCACGAGACTACAGTTGTGGGCGGAACAAATGGAGATCGTTGCCAAAAGGAAGGATTTTGACTTTGATCAAAATGATCACGGCGTAATGGAAAAGCAAGATAACTAGATGTATTCTAGATAAAGAATACAATGATAAATGTGTTGCAGAGAACTGCAAGTCAAACATGTCATTGGACGAAATAAACTGGTGTAAGGCATATTATACTGGTTTAACATGCACTCAAGTTAATGTTTACATGTAACGTTTCATAATAAAAATGCTGGTACAATGTTAGATGAAATTTTAATAGAAAAGATCAAATCTATCACACAAATCTCTCTATGTTTGAGCCTGTAAAAAGGGATTTAGAAGAGCACAAAATACTGCACGTATTTAGAAACAAATGTATAGGAGAGTGCAATGTAAGTCACTTCAGATAAAAGCGTTTGCCAAATGCATGAATGTAAATGTAAACGTACATATTTCTACAAAAATATGACATCGATTTCTCAATGTTTTCTCATTTCCTTTTTAAAAATACAGTTTAGGTGCCATTTAAAATACTATCTGTGAAGTCTTACATCAACATTCAGATAACTGTTGATGTAGCAGACAACAATACAGACCTTTACAGACCCAATTTGATTTTTCATCTGAGATGAGTTATTTTAGCATGGTGTGGGAATCATTGAACTTCCTACATGAGCTTTATTGAGACTTTATTGGTGTTTATTAGTTTGATCCTACACTATCTTCACCATCGCTTTGTTTCATTCAAATTATGAAGCAAAGTATAAGATCAACAAACTGCTAAATATAACATTTAAATGTCATAGAAAATACTGTATGTGCAGCATATTTCAGGTGTATTTTTGTATTAAATGCAGTCGTGTGGTTTCCATAAATGCTCAGTTATAATAGGATACAGTAAGATTATCCCAAAATAATCCTTACGATTTTTTGCAAAATTGACTGACTTTTATTATTTCTTAACAAAATCAAACCAAACAAAAAATGCTTGAATGTAGAAGATTTTATTATTCTGTATATATAAATATTTGATGTGAAATATCCAAATATTGATTTAACCTTGAATATTTGACTTCATATTGAATATTGTTTGAGCAGATTTGAGTATTTCTGTAATGTGATTTAATTAAAGAGCGGATGCGTCAGAACAGAAAGAAAAGAGCCGCTGTTCTTCTGTAAATAGAACACTGGATGACAACTTTCAGCATCACTGCCATCTGTCTACCACAGCAGTCTCGCATGTAAAACTAACACACTTCATGTAAGTAAAGTCTGCCAAAACACAGTAAATGTATTGACACCAAATACAGAAGCGTCTGACACCGTGTCTACACCGGACGCAACAGGCTTGTTGGGCAGACATGTGTTGGTTGTATCTTTCATTTTCATGCCAAATTCAGATTACTGTGCTTTGACATTAGACCTGAAAAATGGAAGAAATGCTTATAGATAAAACATAGTCTGATGTGTTTTTTATTCCAGCAGCCTTTCAAATATATATTTGTGAACAGCAGATGGCACAGTTATCCCATACATCTGGATCTGAAGCTTTCTGACAAATGTATAATTTGACTATCAAACTTGTTTAGTGATGGGATTTTATTCTTCTTGTCTACTTTTAGAAACTATTAGAAAATGGAGATGGGATCACCCATGGTAAAATTAAACAATTTGATTATGTGTCTTTGAGTTTGCTTTTCTTTTTATATCACAGCAACTCCTGTTTTTTCTGAACAGAGGGTCGATACTAACTAAAGGAGCTATTGGGGTTTAAAGAAGCAGTATGGAAATTTTAGCGCCAACCTCTAGTGGTGAGGTTGACAGTTGCGGCTCAACCCACCGCCCCTTCATTTCAAAGCACTACAGCGGCTGAAACAGGAATAAGATGTCGTCACGTTTTCTCTTCTTTGCTGAAGGAGATCATATATTTACGAATGCACTCCGTAGAGCGAACCCATTCTTATCAATTGCATTTAAATAACACGCTCTGTTGCAATATCGTGTAATATGTATGCATCAATTCTATTTTTGCATGCATACGATACGCCAATTTTAGTGTGAGTGCATATTAAACTGCAATTTTTCTTATTAACCTGTCCCCTAACCCAAACCCTGACCTTAATGTTAGTGTGCATGCATATTATAACCTAAACCTAACAGTATAATTCGAATTATTTTAGGGCTTCCTCTTCATGTACTTTTCAAAATGGCCGCTCTCCCCAGAGGTGCATGCAAACATTGGCGTATCATATGCACGCAAAATTGAACATTGCCGTACGTATTACACAATATTGCAACAGGCAGATTGATAAGAACGGGCTAGTAGATCAGTTTGTCCATTTAGGGCTGCCGTACTGTAGAAAGAACATGAAGAATTCCATGTACGGGGACACGCGATGTATTTAAATAGAAATAGCTCATTCCAAGGTTATAACATAACGCTTCATTGTGTAAGGCCTTTATACACCTCTGAACATATCGTTGTGTATATTATATTACATTTTTGTTAATAGATCCTCCAAAAAATGACACATTGGAACTTTTGTTTTTGACAGTGGTGAAGCTGGTACGGCTGGCAAATATCTGAAATAGTAAAAACTGACTAAGCAAGTGCACTCGCTCAGAGAAATGAGGCCACAAAGTGGGGTTGCCTTTTAAAAGTCCCTTGTGTAATCCAACCGACATCGACATATTCTTAAAAAGTTGACCTTCTTCAGAAACACACACACTGAGAGAAATGTTTCTCATCTTAGACATCTGATGAACCGTTATTTCATCTTGAGAATCCATTTCAATTTATATGCTCTTGTTTCTATATATTTGAATAGATCATTCATTCATTTGTAATGTTTGGATAAGAACAACTGTATTATTCCAAGGAAAAAAAATTGTTTCGTATTTACCTGAAGATGCTTGTATTTCGCTTTGGAATCAACCCGTGATGAAAGGCATGAGGAACCAAAGCCAAGACCAAACCCACTTAGTGCTGTCTGAAACTCGCACGTATGCATTTGGTTTAATCATATGAGCCAACTTAGTAACACTGCCAACTATCTATTTATCCTGAAGCAACGATTTCCATCCAGGAGTGTTTAACCAGAGAGATCATTAAACCGTTTCCAAGTGTTACTTAAAAAGATTTCAGTTTGCTTTAACATCTTGCTTTGATTTTCATTTCTAGATGAATTCACTGTTTCGAGTCTGTACGGGTTGTTAACTGGTATAACATGACATTATCAATGCAAGATCATTGGTCAAATTTCCAGGGAATACCAATTTCTGACATAAAATATTCTGCCAAATAAATGTGTTTAAAATGTCGACCCGCAGATTTAAGGTAACAAAGCTGGCTGCAGACATGTGAAATGGTTTTTAGATGAGTGAGAAAACTGGTGTTAATGTGCAACAGCTATAGGAATAACATCAAGGCGCACAGCAAGAGGAAGAAACCGAAGCGGCAATAGAAAGATCCTAGTGCAATAACAAGGCAATGGACTATAAAAGAGCTTAATGGAAAAGATTTGTTTATCGAGTACTCGAGCACAGATGGATAATGGTACTTGGCCGTTATCCCCTTCTCTCTGTGACTGCCTTCATTGATCCAGGGTGCAGCAACGGAAAACAAAATGGGCAATCCTCATTCATTTGTTTAGGCTTTTGGACCTATGAGTTTAGACCACAGTTTAGAAAAACACACTGGGTGTTAAAGACTTCATCTAAAGCAGTCGTGTGATTTATGGGATTCCCATTTTCTAAATGCTAGTTTGAAGCGATATGAACCATGAAATGAAATACCGTATGAACACATTATTGAATGGCACATGGTGCATCTGAACTCTCCATGCTGTCTAAATATCCAAAGTTTGTCCAAGGGTACGTTGTTTAGCAATGGCAACATGATGTATTGTATTTCATTATAAGATGTATACAAAACGCACTTATCTTAATGTTACTGCTCAGATCCTGTAGTTCTGCATTTAAAAACATCAGATCTGCATTTGACAAAGCGATTGGTTAACGTTTACATTTTAGGCGGAAAACACAATGGAGGGAACATTGCTTGTTTGTAATAGTGAATTTTTTGAGAAACCATCTGGTTTGTGTCTATAAATAAACCTAAAGATGGAGTGCCGTGCCGCTGTGCAGAGGTAAATGATGTTAATGTTTTATAGGACATTAATGGAAACACTGACACAAGAGGGTCACGGGTCCAAATCGTCCAGTCCTGCTTGCACACTGTGCGGGCAAATGCTTTTACACTTTTAGTATTGCACACATTGCAAATTACCATTTGATGTATCATAAAGTTTACATTCAATTTGTAAAGCATCAAAATATATCAGATAAATATTATAACAATAATCAAATTAATAAAGATTCAAATAAAAAAGTGAAATGAGACCAAATGGCCGTGCTTTCGATTTCTGTTCAACCCTGTTACCAACATTACTTTAAAAATTAAATCTTTATTTAAAATGTTCACAGTTTTTTAACAAGTATAAAGCAACATTTGGTTCCAAACCAGCTAGATTGTATAGGCTCATTCAGGATAATGTCAACCCTGTTACCCATATTCTCAGAATAGTGATATATGAAAACTGTTATCTGTGATGGTAATGGCCAGTAAAATAATGTTCATATCATAAAACTCATATCATATTTATTTTAATTACCTAAAGCTGACAACCAACATTTCTTTAGGTTTAATTCGGAACCTATTTGTACTTTTTACTGACCAAAATGAAACTGAATTTTTGAGACCTTATTGCTATTTCATAATTTATAACAATGAAATCGCAATAATAATAAAATATCTAGCTTTTTCATCTCTTCTGCACTATTTCTAAAAAAATATATATTTCCTTTCGGCAATCTACCCATTTCCTCTCCTGCTGTGAGCACAGATGCACAGACGCACACGCCCCCCTCTTCTCTCTCTCTCTCTCTCTCTCTCTCTCTCTCTCTCTCTCTCGCTCTCATCTTCCTCTCACAGGGTTGCTCTCTCTCTCTCTGTCTCTCTACATATTGTCATCTCTTTCCCTCCTCCCCTGTTTCTCATCTCATCCTCGATCATTCTCATCTGTCTGTTTTCTTTCTCGTGGAATTCTTCTCTTTTGCTTTCTTGCGTCTTCCATGTCTCTTATTTTATTTCTATAGAGAGCCACCGCTGAATTTCTGGCTCTTCTTTGCCCCTATTTCATGTCGCCTTTACTCATTCACAGCCTGAGACCTCGGATTTCATTCTCTGATGCGTTTCTGTACCTCATCGTTCACGTTCTAGAAGGGATTCTAAACTCTGAACTGGAATCATGTTTTATTTCCAGCTGGTGATCATGGCCGGAACGGTTCTCGTGGCATACTACTTTGAGTATACGGACACGTTCCCCGTGCACATTCAAGGATTCTTCTGCTTTGATAAAGCCTTCTCCAAGCCGCATCCAGGACCTGAAGATGACAGCAAAGCTCCCCCTGTTCTGGTGTATTCACTGGTCACTGCCATCCCCACTGTTACGGTAAGACCCTCATTCATAAAGTCACGTGTGTGTGTGTGTGTGTGTGTCGCGTGTGCGTGCGTGAAGGTGTGTGAACTATCTGATGTCTTAATAATTGATCTGCTATGTTCTTCTGTTCTAGGTTATGTCCTCCTAAAATGTATTTATCACAAATGCATTCATTTTATTATTTAAAATAAAAGTGTTCAAACAGAAAACCAGTGACTTGATTTCAGCCAAAAGGAAAATCTTGATTCCCATTTAAGACATAACATTTTTGACATATGTTTACTCAGACCCTCCTGAGCACTTAAACTGGTTTGACTGGTAGCCATTTTAAATGACCAGTTGTGTTCAATCTCGTTGAGACTAAAATTAGTTGCCATTTTGGTCTGGGCCCAAACTTATCTAGTCTTTTTTCTACCAGGATAGATCAATAAAAGATCCAACAAATTGTGTCTATAATATCATATCATATGGCCAGAAACATACAGAACAGTAACCATACAGATTCCATTGTAAGAATTTACAGTAAGACATTTTTTTACTGTAACTCAGAAACAAAAAATACAATGCAATACAAATGTTACTCACGTATCCAGAAACCCTTTTGCTTTAAAAGATTTCCTACAAAGTTTTCTGCGCCATGATGTTACTTAACCTGAAATAGAAAACTGCCGCCGAAGTGGCTCATTCCTGTTATAGCGCCCCGTGTGGCATCAATAAGAATGCAACACATTTGCGTTACGATTAGTTTTCTCAGGCGTGTGCATTAAAGCTTAGGCAGCAATGAACATTACAATGTTCTTGGCTTTTAGAACTGATGATCTGTGTTTAAAGTGCATGCGGTCGGAATGTGGCGTCATCTTTATTTAGGTCAGTTCAGATCAAAGTGACATTAACAAAGTCAGATGTCTACAGTGAAGCGCTGCATTGAACGCAGATGAGGTCAATGCAAGAGTCTGTGTTTGGTTGACTAGGGAAGAAATTCAAATTCCCCAGAGGTGTCAGATGATGCATTATTAGAGGAAATGTGAATTCAGACGTTTCTCAGTCTAAACAGACAGAGACAGATGGTGAGATAATACAGCATTAGACTTCCAAAGGGCTTTCTTCACTTTTTAGTGTTTTCACACGCGCAGACACACATTCATCATCTGTGCAAATGAGAGCAGAGGGTGAAGCTCAACATGTTTCCCCCTGCGCATGGAGATTACAGCAGCCTGCACAGTGACACCTGTCACCTACAGTTTCATATGGACAAGAGAGAGAGAGAGAGAGAGAGAGAGAGAGAGAGAGAGAGAGAAAGAGCTGAGAGCTGTGGATATAGTATGACATTTCTTGATGTATCTTGTCATCTATGTGTGCAAATGTAGTGTACAATATAAAATATTGTTATATGATATTATATTGTGTGATATTATTATTTACTATATAATATTTTAAGTTATTATTCCATATTATTTCCACATTTTCTATATTATTTTCTCATAAAATAATGTGACTTACTGTATAATATAATGAAAATAAAGCCCTGGCATCTTTTTGTATTATTTATGACATTATTTTCCCAATGATTGAGCACCACTGAAACGGTAAAATACCGTATTACAGCAACTTGTCATTTTCATTACTGTAATAAGGACAAATTTGTATTATTTACCTGGTGAACAATTACAAGTAAAATTGTGAGTATACATCTTGGTGTACAGTAATGTGAATAAAACGCTTAAACCATTATACGCAGTACCAATGTAGTGTCGTTGTATTTAAGTGTCTTGGATTATTGGTGTGTCTGTGAGTCTTCAGCTGTTTTTCGTATGGACTGTGATGGTTACAGTAAATCAGGTGGAGGTTAGAACAAGCATCGTCCAACAGTAATGAGAGTTTTTACACATTGCAGTAATGACATTTAGGGAAGAAAATGTGCTCAATTGTCATGAATATAATGTGAAATTATTTCACTTCAATATCTTCATGTAAAAATATTGATTTTCTTTCTTTCTGGTGTAAAATATGACCTGCGATTCACCCACAGATAAACATACATCAGTCTGAATTCACACGCATACACATGTGCAATATGTGTCTTTGTCTTGAGGATGCTAGTGAACGTTTGCGCTCTGTGTGTGTGCGAGAGTGAATGTGTGGGCTCGGGGAGAGCGTGTGTGGGTGGTTTGAGGTTTCTATCTTTTGCCGGAGTAAAATCTGGATACGGTGATAGTGGAAAGGAGAAACTCTGTCTCTCTTGTCAGTTCTGGCTTTTCCTTCTGTAAACAGGCGTTTGAACCCCGCTGAGTGGTTTAATGACTGAGACATGCTGCTTCTTCAAATCTTAAGATGTCAAGTGACTCTGTAATTCACATGTTTTGTTTCTAGATTTGAGAACTAGATTTGGGTCGCTTCCATTTCAGTGCATCTAGAGTAAAAGGTTATTTCTATGTAACCAATGCATTAAAATGATATAAAAAATACAAATTCTGACACACGTAATGACGGAACGGCCCTTTTATGAATGTATGCAAAGGAGAATGAAGCAACATTGAAAGTGGAGAAAATAAAATGCTGAGTGTAATAAATTGAAATCAGCACATTCTGAACTGGAATAGACACAGCAGTTCTAGCTGGTAATGTCAAAAGCATCAGGTGTTATATAATGGGTCCAGTAGAGATCCTTACAAACCCACACCGTAACCAAACACACAGATAGTACGGAAAAAACTGCAGAAATTACATAACATGTTTTTGTTGTTTGATACTGCTGTCAAAGATCCTCTTTGAAGCTCGCTGTAAAATGGAGACAACTTTGACAACTCATGCCCACATAGAAACTTTGGGAATACTGTACGCATTACCCATAAACGCTAAGATTAATAACTATCTTGTATGTCGCGTGGTATAAATCATCCATTTGACTGAAAGCATAAATACTAACTGAAAATCTCACATAGAATTTGTATTTATATTTTGAATATAAATATCGCTGTCATATCATGAATTCTATTGGCAACATGATATTGCGAGAGCTTGTCTGCCATCTTCATTCTTAAAAATAAAGGTGCTTAAAAAGGGTCTTCACAGCGATGTCATAGAAGAACCGTTTTTGGTTCCACAGAGAACCGTTCAGTCAAAGGTTCCTTAAAGAAACGTCCCTTTCTTACCTTTTTTGCCACAAAGAACCTTTTGAGTAACAGAAAGATTCTTCTTTACGGAACCGTACAGCCAAAACCTTTCTTCTATGGTTTTGTGAGCACATTTATTTTTAAGAGTGTTGGATTTGTTTTTTACAGATGTCGCATGGCATGCTGGGTTGGACTAATGGGCTGGGCTGGTTATTGAACATTTGCTCAAAACAGGGTGTCCTCTTAAAAAAACTGTGTTTCAAAAGGTTCTTCGATACCTTTTGGTTCCATAAAGAACCCTTAACATCTGAAGATCAAAAGGTTCTTTGTGGTGAACAAAGGTTCTTCAGATTATAAAGAGGTAATACAGGGATCGTTCTTTAAAGAACCTTTGGCTGAATCGTCCTTTGTGGAACCAAAAATGGTTTTTCTATGGCATCGCTGTGAACAAACTTTTAAGCACCTTTATTTTTAAGAGTGTATCTGGGGAAGCTGCATTACAATGTCTATGTTTTGGATGCCTACCTATCTTGGGAGGCTATTATGGCATAATAATATCTTTGTGTTCACACCGATGCCCAAAGGATGTGGTTAACCTCTCTCTGCGGAGATACACACTTACAAGACTTAACTACTCAGATTTAATAACACTGAGAGAGAGAGAGACGTGGGCATGAAAAAATAGAGAAGGTGATGTTGGAGTAAAGGAAGAAATATGGAGGGTTATAAAATGAAGCAAACGTGAGAAGAGCTGAAGAAATGTGTATTTTATTCTTATAAATGTGAATAATAATTAGAAATATAATTAAGGCTGTGGGACTGTTTTTGACGACAGATATTATAAACACAAAAGATCATGACACATGCACCGCGGTTTGTGTTTGATTTCTTTAAATGATTTAGCTCACGTGACAGCATGCATGTGGATGAGATGTGTGATGTGCTGAATGTGTGTTTGTGATGTGTAACGGATTATGGATTGTATTTACTAGCATGTAACCCGGGAACATCTTAAGCAGTGTGTTCTTGGGGAAAGACGACTGTGTAAACCACTTGCTGTGGATGTGTGTGTGTGTTTCAATAGTGTATTAAAGGTGAAACGATCTAAAGGAGATAGTGTATGTTTGTGCGTGCTTCTGTGAGGACCAAATGTCTTAAACCGTAAATGATGCTTAATTAGAGATAGACCTTTTTTTGTTGTTTCCCATATTTATGTTTAGCAATTTTGTGCCTTTGTGTGAGTGTGCGTCTGTGTATATTTTGATGCTACGTGTATATAAGTTGCATTTATTTTTATTTCAAATTTAGCTTTAGTTTTGGTTTATAATTTTAGGTTAAGGGTTAAGATATTTTATCCAATTTAAGTAACAGAAATGTTTTAATAATTTTAGTTCTAACAAACTATTATAACATTGGGTTAAGGGATGAAATACTATTAGGTAGTATAAAAACAATAGAAGTCTATGGCAACTCCCCACAAAGATATGTCTTTCCATATTAAATGAGCAGGTATTTCTTTTGTTTAACTTTTTTATCAACTCAAAATTTAGATTCATTTGTCATTTGAACCATTTTATTGATCTAAAACTGAATTCTGTCCTCAAATTCAAACCCACATATTGTTTCAAACTCATTTGATCATCTTTGATGGAACACCAAAGGAGAAATGTACCTGAATGATGACACTGCTTTCTGAAGTGCCGATGTGGTTTGAGACTAGTCTTTCAGGTTGTTCTGTAAATATGGTTTTAAGCAAACTGTCATGAAGCTTGATATATAGTTGGGAACAGTTGCCTGAGGATGAGTAAATAATAACACAATCTTTCTGGCTAATCTATTTATTTAACATAGATTTGCTTTTTTTCTTTTATCCAAATGAAGACATACAGTGTGACGTGGTGTGATGAATAATGAACAGCTCTAGGTCACAGTAAGGTATTTTGTACTGTAAAAGCACTGAGAGAATTGAGTTGGCAGGAGAAAAGTGAGTCACTGCTCGGGGGCACTGCGCCGCTGGCAACATGTAAAGTTAGGTTTGGTTCTATCATTGGCAAATCATTGTTGTTTACCAGATATATCATGGTACAAGTTTATAATCCCTGATCAAAGTATTGATATTTTGGGAAAGTCAATGTTGTTTAAAATATATCATACAGAAGAAAGAAAGTCAGGTTTGGAATGATAAGAGGGTGTAATATGAAGAATTTTATATTTGTGTGAGTTGTCGTGATCGAGCCTTGATCAGAATGGAAATATATGCTGGTTTGTTCAGTAAGCCGCAGACTAACAGAATCTGATGTGTGTGTGTTTTTAGCTCTGTTTGAACAGGACTTGTTTTCCCGGAGGATCTGAGGTAAATGTGGGTTTTGTAGCACCGTCTGAACCCAACATGTATATGCGTTTCTCGCTCCATCCAAAGACGAAATGACAAAGTAAAACCAAATCATTCAGACAGGAAGTGGTATTTTTCACAAGGCTCACATCATTTTTTAAAGAGCGTGTTTCGTCGCAGCCTGGGGCACTTTTGTTGCAGACTTAAAACTTTTTGTCTATCTGGGTGAAAAAACAGTTGGTGGTGGAAGAGCTGCCCCCTGGCATCCCATCTGACCCACAAAACGTGCTTCTTTGTACCATATTGGTGTGAAGGTCAGTCGTGTGTCCTCGCACGGATAATAATGGCCCACATACTGTACATGTTTAAACATAGATGTTCTGGACACGTCTGCACATCCGCTGTTGGTCCAGAAATGGTCCACATTAGTTGCTGTTGTCACTCACGTTGAAAAGCAATGATGCCACAACATAAAACTAAAGATTTACATTTCTTAAGGTGGTTTATTTGAGTTTATTTTCTGACCGGTGGTGTGACACCTTCATCTGGAAACCGCAGGGTGTTTTGGTGGTCCACATTTCATTTCAAAGCGTCTGGTTTGACAGCGTTCCCATCCGCTGTGAAAGCGCACATCAACAAACGCAGCATATAGTTTCCAGTGAAAGCCGACGGCCGGCTATTCAATTCAACCTTCTTCGACTCTCTTTCCCGCTGTTTCATTTTTCTCCCGTCTGTGTTTTGATGTCGCTATCGATTTCGTTGGGCTTCGAACATGCCATCCTGGTTTGCTTGCGTTCGTGTCTCCCTCGGAAAGTGTTTCATCAATTAAACATCGGAACGCTTCACTCCAACACTTTCCATTCATCTCTCTGTGAAGACCTCACGACCGGTCGTCTCCGGCTTCTGGAGGACGTCTTATACACCGAGTCTTCATTTCAATGACACTGACAGCTCTTTTGCTGTCTGTTTAGCGGGGATGATGTTGTCCTGGGGGTTGCAGTTTGAATCTGAACCAATGAAGTACGATGGAGTCGGCCTCAGTATCATGTGGAACTACACAAAACAGCCCTCATATATCTGCATATGTGAACTTTGTGAAGTGTTTCTGCCGTGCATGTCTTTTCCTACGCTCTTCAGAGCAGATGTGTTTTAATTGTGATGTGTGTTGAGGATTTAAAAGCATAATGGATGCTTGTTCATTTCTGCTGAACGCTCTCATGTGTCAAAACGGTTCTCACGAAAAATCGTTTTTTTTCTCTTTCTCTCTCTCTCTCTGTTATCTCACAAGAGCTCTTAACCAGCCACACAAAAAATAATTCCCCGCACCTCACCGAACATTTGAAGGTTACACTGAGATCCATTCTTTCAATCTGTCCATGAATCATTTCCATTTTGCTCACGGAGAGAGAGATGGAGTGCCGTTCGTGAACTCAATGGATATGCGAGAATTTTTAGTCCAGTATATTGTTATTATGTAAAATGGGAGATAATGCAGTAAAAGTGCTACTTTTACCACGTTCTGACCTTATATTGAGGCCTGTGAAGGTTCAGTAGTTAAAAGCCTTTAGTCAAGTAAAAAATCGACTGAGCGCTCACTTTACTGAGGATAACAATCCTTTGGCTCATTTAGTTGAACTTCTTTTGATTGATGTTAATATTATCGGATGTGTTTTGTACGAACGTCCAGTAATCTGTTATAATTCATGCAGTTGTGTAGCGTGCATCTGAAGACCATTCACATTCAGTTCTTTCTCTCAAATGCGCCATTCTGATTAATTTGCAATGCAAAAAATTACATTGGTAATGACGCTGCCAAGATAATGAGTTTTCAAACATACAGAAGCCCAAAGAGGACATAAATGTATGCTTCTGTTTTTTATATAAGATGGTTAAACCAACACTCTTAAAAATAAAGGTGCTTCAAAAGGTTCTTCAATACCATTAAAAAGCCTTTTTTGTTGATGGTTCCATAAAGAACCTTTAAGATTTCTGTTTCATAAAAGGTTCATTGTGGCGATAAAATGTGCGAGAGATTGTTCTTTAAGGACCCTTTGACTAGCAGAGTTTGATGGCTTAGTTAAGGGACAGTTCATCCAAAACTTCTTTCATCATTTCTTCACCCCATACCAAACCTGTTTGACAGTATTTCTTCTGTGGAACACGAAAGAAGATATCTGGAAGAATGTTGATAACCAAACAGTCTTGAACCCCATTGACATCAACACAAAACCACAGAGGCATTTCTCAAAATCTCTTCTTTTGTGTTCCACTGAAGGTTGCATACAGGTTTTGAACATGTTTTTGAGAAATTAAATAAATTGTATTTATGGTGTCTGGCCAATAGAAATGGGTTTTCCTGAGATGTTGCATTCCTCTGCAAAGTAAGAAATGTCATTTGTGAGTAGTCATGCATTATGAATGTTGCGCTATTAAAGTAGATTAAATATATACAAGTGGCATGTCTCAGCTGTGCCGCTACATTTAACATTTAGACATTCATGAGAATCTATCGTTCTCATGAAAATAAGACCAAACCCTCATATATTCTCATAAAATCTAAGAAATGGAAGCAAGAAATCTTTTGACAATGATGGATGGTCTCTTGTACTTTTGGGAATCAGTTGAATCAGAAATATATTGTGTTCCTCCTCGAGCATTCATCTGTGAGCGCTTGAGAAATCTCAGCTTTGTCACTGTCCACTTTAGATACTGCTGGGGGAGCTGACATCTTTCTTTACTAAACCCGAGGCCACGCAAGAGAAGACAATTGTTACGGCCGACTGTTGCTATTTCAACCCATTGCTAAGGCGAATCGTCCGTTTTCTGGGTAAGCAATGTTGGGATCGTGGAGGCGAGCAGCCTTCGAATTTTCTTCCCAAACATTTTTATTCTTGATTGTATAATCGTAGTTTCTTTCTTTGTCTTTCTTCTTCTCTTAGGCGTGTACTCCTTTGGTCTCTTCACTACCACCATCTTTGCTAACGCAGGACAGGTGGTGACAGGAAACCAGACGCCACACTTCCTGTCCACGTGCCGGCCAAACTACACGGCACTGGGATGTCATTCGCCGCTGCAGTACATTACAGAGCAGCGGGCGTGCACGGGCAACCCTTACCTCATCGTCACCGCACGCAAATCCTTCCCCTCGAAGGACGCAGCGCTGAGTATGTACTCTGCCGTCTACACGGTGGTGAGTACAAACAAGAGCCGATGAGATCGGGGACGGAACGGACGTATTATAAATGTGAATGCACGCGAATGCAAAAGACACGTATGCATGCCATCACCCCCCTCAAATTCACCCCACCTTGCAACAGACTCCCCCCTGTCAATCAAATTGATGGATTTTTCTTCCCAGTCCAGCCCTGAATGTAGTTCATTCGGGTTTTCCATACATTTACAAACGACGTGCTGTATATTGTGCTCTGTGTACTGTATTGTAATGTTTTTGTGAACGTTTCTGTGTTTGTTTGGTGCATGTGGTTTTTGCAGATGTACGTAACACTGGTGTGGCGGACGAAAGGCACGCGGCTGACCAAACCCACTCTGTGTATGACTCTGGTCTCATTGGCCACTCTGGTGGGCATTGTGCGTGTAGCTGAGTACCGCAATCACTGGTCTGATGTTCTGGCTGGATATCTCACCGGCGGTGCCATTGCCGCTTTTCTGGTGAGGATCTGGCATCCCTGGAGATCTTAGATTTGAGCTGCACTCAGTATGAAGTTCAGCCAGTCAGCACATTCACAAAGGCAGACTGTAGTAGACTTTAGCACCATTTACTTTACCATATAGTGCATGCATTTTAGAAGATTGAATTGAACATTAAATGAGTTGTCAGTATATACTTGTTTTGCCCCATTAGACCTCAGTTACCATCAGACTAAAGCATATGTGTCACTGCACACTTTTGCTGTAAGTGTGTAAGTATACTAATATCAATGTACTAGTGGTATATTTGCAGTATTACTGGTGCTAGGTTTTTTTGTACAGCAACTATACCACAAGTGAACTTATAAGGATTTATAAGCTTATTAGCACAATGCTTGAAATGCTCAGTTTGAGGTAGGCCTATACTAAAAGTAATGAATGGTAATGAATATATGGTATTAATAGTATCTTATGCACTACTCAATCAAACGGGTAAATACAACTACAAGCGAAGTATACTTACTGTTTCTCGTCACTAAAAGTGCGCACTTAAAGTATATACTTTGCTGTTGATGTGAAAAAAACATACTTTAAAGGGCATATTTGACAGTCGTCACTGACATCATTTCTGGTGTTTGATTTGAAATACATTTTATTGTTTGTTAAAGTTCTTGCCCTTCACTGTAGCTTTTTATGTTTGTGGGGTATATAGCTTGAAAACTAATGCATCCTTCAAAAACCCACCTGGAAGTATTTTATCATTCGGTCACTATTCCCAGCATGCTATGTAGGGCAGACACAGCAAATTGGGACACAACTATGTGAAGGTCTGACTGTCCAAACAAACCATTAGCACATACCTGCAGCTTATCTGCCAGCTTTAGACTCCATCCATCATCCTCTTAAAACGAGTCCAATCACAGATGAATATGCTCTGGATTTCAAATCCTTTATCCACAAAGGACAGATACAAATATAATCCTATAGTGCCATCTTTGTAATCGACGTTGACCTTCTCTTCTCATCGCTGTCCTCTTTTCGCACCTCCAGGTCACGTGCGTGATCAATAACTTCCAGCAGACACAGCCCTCGCTGCCAGCCATGCCTCCGCCCATCCAGCCCCCGCGTCCAGAACACCCGCTCAACATGCCCATGGTCGCCATGCCCTGCGTAGAAGGTCCACTCGAAAAGTTAAGTGGCTTTCAGGTAAGGGGTGACGGGTGGGTGCATTTGACATCCGAATAGAGAGGGGTTAGCGCTATATGCTCTACTGTATAATATTGTCACTTTCATTATCTGACGTCCATTTTTAAGCCCCTCCCTCGCACACTTTCTCCGAAACGTTTCGTTTGTTTTGTTTTAGCAGGTTCCAGGGGTTTTATACACAGGCATCACATGACCATCAGCCATACCTGGCCCCCGCCCCTCCCGATGTGCTCATCCACTCACGTCGGTCCATCTCCAGCGCAGTCTAGACATGCCTTCCGAATATTCCACCTGTACCCGCTCTAGACCCTCTCTCACAAGATCATACTCGACTCAGGTCTAGAGCCCCCCATGCTCACATCTACTGCCCCCTACTGGATGACAATGACAGCAATATGGGATCATCGTGTTAATTTGGATTGCCGTTTTGTGATGAGATTCGTGTGTCGGAATCCTCTTGTTTTTCTCTTTTTGCCATTTTCGGATTTATTTGATCAAATAAAAGCTGATGAGAGTCTTTCGCCTCTGGAGGATTAAGACGTTGATACAGTATATGAACACTCGTTGTCCATTACAAAACATGTATCTCTTTATTTAACAGCCATACTGAAACTGAATATCAACTGTGAAATGTAAAACAATTCACTGACTTTCAATGTTAAAAGAAGGAAAAATATTAAACGTCTATTTTTGAAATGTTGAGATGTAGCAAACTACTAAATGTGTTTGAACGGGATTAAGTGGATTGTTTTATAGTTTAGCACTATTTTTATGGAAACAGGTACTGTATATGATACAGATATGTGATTATAACAAAATTCTAAACTATAGATGCAGTATACAGAAGAGAAACCATGAAGGAATTCTACATCAGATACCAGAGAATTTTAAAGCGTTACATATGTACATGATGTAGCAAATGTTTTATATTTTGCATTGTATAAAATATGAATGTTTTCCCTTTCATTTTATATAATAGCTCAATTATTATTTACATATGCTAATGATTCATTGACACGATTCATCATCCATTATCATAGACATTGAGAGACATCACGTCTGGTTTCAACCTAAGGTTTAATGTGAATCTATATCACCAGCCAAACTCCAACCTGACCAGCTGACTTTGTCTCACCGTAAGATATCATTTTGTAAATAGCTTTTTTCACATTGACAAAAATGATGTTATTATGACCTGTGCATAACCTCGTTCTGTACAATTTTCCCGTCACCTTTTCGTTGTCTTGACACATTGTGCGAGTTCTTGTGAGAGATTGTAAATCTGAGGGAAATATTCTGACATCTTGTCTATTGATGTTATTGTCTATTTTGTTAGCTGGTATTTTTTACAGTCTGTTCACTGAAGGACGCGAGTTAAAGCCTCCGTATGTAACATGGTGCTTGGATGTGACTGTTCAGGTTGATCTCACTGTCGTTTTGTAAAAAGAAATGTTCATTATGGGAAAAATGATTCTTGAGAAACGAATGAACTGCTTGTTAATTAAACATTTAATTCAAAGAAATGACTTGAAGTGATGTTTGTGTGTCGCCCCCTGGCGGTGACTCTATTTATTTAAACAAATTGCAGACTTGGTAAATTTAGTCACATTGCAGATGATGATTCAACATTTGCACACAAGTCTGTAGTGTTTGTATGGTTGCACATAGTAGTTTATTTCTTGTTGAACTATATGGAAACAATTTATTTTTAAAGTTTGATGACATTCACTGTTGAATAGAACACACACATACACACACATGCAGTTTACACAATGACAGCTTCATTTATTTAAAAGTATCAGTAAAGTATCAGAAATTGATGACATAATATATTTATGCATCCTACAAAATGTAAATGGACACATTTTAACGTTAACATAATTATTAATGTGAAAATATTACCAGTATGTGTTCCAGGCATTCAAACCCATAAACTTTGCGCTGTTACTGTACTTATTTTAAAAGGTTTGGGAGGATCTATTGACAGAAATGCAAATTAATATACATAACTGTGTCTACATAATACTGAGGTGCATAAAGATCTTACATTATGAAGAAAAAACGAAAGAAAGAGCAAAAAAATGTATTTCTCCTCCTTCCTATGGACAAATTCTACATACAGAAGAAAAAACTAAAAGAGCATCCATAAAAACACTTGTATGGTAAAAAACAGGCGGGATATGAAGTTGAAAAAAACATCTCCATAAATTTTAACAACTTGACATTTTTTTGCTTGTTTATAAGCAATAGAGATTTAAAGCTCCAATTCTAACAGAAATCAATTGCAGCTAAGTGCAGATTTAACAAACTTTTGTTTATGAATATAATATTTGTCATGTAAAATATAAAACATTCGCCACATAATCAAACATTTTACATTCATTAGTATATAAACATATAACATCTTTAAGAGATTACATATAAACAATATTTTTATGGGCAAATAAAAAGAAGCTAAATACATGATCTCCTTGGATCATCTTGGTCCCGTGTAGGCCACCGTAGTGCTTCAAAATGGAGGGAGGAGTGAGCCGTTGGTTGCACATCGCAACCTCACCACTAGATGCCGCTACGTGTCATACACGGGATTTTTAAAGGTCCGGTAAGTAATATCTAGCGGCAAGGTTGCAACCAACCATCTCGCTTACAAAACATGGCGGATTACAAGGGGACCCGCGGTGTATGTAGATAGAAATATCTTATTCTAAGGGAATAAAAACAAAAAGGTTCATTCTGTAAGCTTTGTATACACATCTGAAGACATAGGTCTATCAATAGATCATCCCAAAAATGACACACTGGACCTTTAAACTTTCCCCTTCGCTTTAAGAATGATCATACAGTGAGAGAATGCTGTTCAAAACATGTTCAGATGCAGTAGCACGTAACACGGCACTGATGTGATATGCTCGCTGCATGTTAGTCCTTTCCTCTGGGCGTATAATCAACAGGAAACAAACTGTATCAAACAGGAAGTGGCTGAGACAAAACAACATGGCAAAGAACATTCCTGGGCAGGCACTTTTCTCATGCACTCCATCATCTCGAGAAACACACCCTTTATATGTCTGCTGTTTACATTACGGATAAGATAACGAATACTGCTGCATATATGAAGCACAACTCAGACGTTAAATCGGGGGAAGTTTATAGATGTCTTTTTTTGATCATCCTATCAGGTTAGCGGTCGTGTAGTGACAGGTAAATGTATCTCTCCATCTTTCGTGGGGGGAAGAGGAGGGGTTTCATTCCAGCGCTGCCAGCATTAGACCACGCCCCTTACTCTGTCTCATACCATGTAAGGCAGAATCAACGCACCTGAGGCAGGTAGAAACATACAGGACTCGGTGCATGTTCCACATTTTTTAACATTTTGTGTTTGTTTTTAGTCTCTTATTTCCTTGTTTCAACGAAATTGATACAAGCACGACTACTTTAACTGGGTTTTTGTCTGTATAAAACGTGTATATGACGCTTTCCTGAGATATTCTGAGAAATGTCTCGATCTTTTTGTGTTCGGTCAGACAACAATCTTTACAATATCTTTCTATAAAGAAAGTCATACAGGTTTGCAATGAAGATAGAAGACCGAGCTGTCCCTCTAACTGTGACCTCACTTGAACTTTGATCCGTCGGTTTTTACTCAAAGAAGTATTGCTTACGCAATCCCAGTTAGAGAATTTGCAATAATCAATCGACATATCTGACACACGTGGACAAATACCGAAAAGAATCGACATCTCTAACCTAGTATAAGTTGACCCCGTTTCATGACATCCCGTGGGTGACTCATATGGTATCAGACTCTCTTCTTCTCTTCCTCCAAAACCCGACTCTTATACTAAATGAAAATCACTGCAGGGCTGCAGGTACAGACAAAGCTTTACATTCCTTTACCCACTAACACCCTCCACCAGCAGTTTTACGGTATATATTAAATGACAAAGAATAGTATAGAATTCCACTTATTCTAAAGCATTTTTATGTTTTAGTGTAAAGTTTTCTCAATATCAATAAATGTATTTTAAGATATTACAAATGGACGAAACAGTTTATTGTAGTCACAGACTTTAGCCTTTATTTTTTAATTATTCGTTTATGTATCGCCTTATTTGACGATATTTATGCACAACGGGTGACTGAAATGACATCTCAGCAATGACGCTTTAAATGAACAGGGGTGGGCGGGGCGATTTCGGTCACGCCCACACAGCTGATTTAAAGGACAGAGAGGGAGTTTGTCAAGAGAAGAGAGGAAACTGCACAGCGCCGATGAGCCGTCCGGAAACTTTCACAAACTGAAGCCGTCTGCGCGTATAGTTGTCACGTCATCCGTAGGAAATCAAGTTTTTCGGCGAGAAATCACCAGGTGAGCGAACTTTTAAAACACTGTTACGTTCTCTCAGGTGAGCTCGACGTGCGCACACCTGAACCTGTTCTGCGCAATCAGCCGCGCGCGCGCGTCTGGCTGTGATTAAATGCTCGTTTTCCAGGGTAATCGAAACCGCTAAATATTTAGCGTTGGATTTGAGTTTAAACCTGTTTAAGTTCGATTCTTTATGTTCGTTTGATTTAATTTTGATATGAAATGATTTGACTGTACTGTTTTACAGAAGCTGCGCGATAAACGTGTTCTTCACCAGGTTGTCCGTTATCTGAAACATCTCTCTGTTCATATTATCTGCTTGTGCAACACGCCCAGTCTCAGTTTGTAAAGCAGACTTGTTTGGCTCAGCCCTGAGGATACACATTCAGAGCTTTCAGCTGCTGATACATTACCACATTACCACAGTAACAGAGGTGAATATAAGTGATTAGATTTGAGAAGCGTCTTTTGCACCGAAGATGTTTTAACTTGCACTTCAGTGCTGTTTTTCAATGCGTTGCTGTTGTTGGCATTTGTACTATAGCCTAAGCAAGGATTGAACCTCATCCAAGATCAGGAGTGTGCTGGTGGAGGGATAAAAGGAGGCAGGTGACCAATGAAGACGAGTGTTTAAAACGCATATATTTCTATTCGCATTATTCGCTAATTTACCTTAAAATGGGAAATCTTACACCGATCGTGTTATACTTGTCAAACCTGTATGACTTCAGATTGTGTTGCGTTGTATTGACACAAAACCACATTCCTCACTATATAAAGAATTTGTGTTGAACCGAAGGGGTCGTCTTACAGAGGTCTTGATAGACATCGGGTGAATCAATGATGAGTTGAACTCTAATTTCCTGAAATATGAAGCTCTGTAGGAAGTGTGTCAGCGCGGTGAAGCAACCTTTCAATATCAACACTCTACAAACCATTTGTTCCTTCACCGGGGCAGTTTGTTCCTCTTTTACTTTGCCATTTAAAAGAAGGCACAAGGTTTGTGTCTCATAGCCGGATCGTAAACGTGTGCCGTTCGCAAGCATTGAATTGTATTCCCGTATCTGAGCTGTTAATGAACTTGCAGAGAGAGATGATCCTACACTAATCTCCTTGCGTCTCGCACACACAAAATAAAGTAACGGTAAAGCTGCGCTGTTGTCATCTGCTTTCATGCTCTACAGGAGCTACGTACCTCTTTCACTACACGTCTCGCATTGGTCTCCCGGCTGCTTCTGGGATCATGTTTCTACTTTCTGTCTGTATAGGTTAAGAATTGGGGGTTTCACATGAGAGTTCAGGGGTTGCTTGAACATGCGTCGTGTGAATCGTCAGTGGACTTTCTTTCCCGTAAGCCTTTGTTTTCTTGTCCCTCAGGGACAGGTATATCTAGGACACTGGTGTATTTACCTGAATCCATTTAATCCCAACTGGAAGAAGCAATTCAGAAAGCTAGTTTGCAAGAATTTAGAATTTCAAGGTTGATGGCAAATGCGATGACGTGCTGTCGATTAGCACTATTGAGAACTATTTTAAATTGTGCTTTGGTTTGCAAAATGCCTTTAATGGTCTAGTGTTTGAAATTTACCGGTATCTATTGGTGGGGATGAGAATTGCAACCAACGTCTCGCGTCTCCAAACATATTCTGTAGAGCAGTTTTTCCATTTAGGACTACTTTAGAATCAACATTGTGAATTCCATGTAAGGGGTTCCACGTTGTGTGACATTTGCATTATCATTTAGCAGACGCTTTTATCCAAGCGACTTGCAGAGAGTTCAGGGAGCAATAATACAATAGGTGCTAATGCAAAGTTACGAATTTCAACAAAAACCAGAACAATACCTGTCGAGAGGCCGGTAGATAGAAATGTTTCATTCTAAGATAATTAAAAGAGAACGCTTCATTATGTAAGGTCTTTATACACCTCTGAAGACATTCCATTCACACGACAAGTCCATCAGCTTTCTGAGATTGTCAAGCATTTCACTATTCTCACAAGAATGTATTTGATTCATATTGTGCATTTTCACACACTATATTTGAAGAGTTTGGTTCCAAAGTGAGAACTCGTTTGTATTGTAAGAGAACTTATGCTTTCCAATTAAAAGCAGTTTACTTGTTAAAGGTTTACTGGGGCTTGGAAAGGAGAAGGAACTTGCATAACTTAAATTCAACTTTTTTTGCCCTCTGGCTATTTCTTAACTAGTACAGCAATGCTTAAAATCTTTTGAACGTGTAGCACTTGTCACAAAGAACAAAATTTGACCAAATAAATGGCAAGACGTCAATTTAAGCTTTATATCTAAGCCCTGGAGTTTTGAGCAAGGTGTGGCAGATAATGAGATTTCTCTTTGTTCAAACTTGTTGAGGAATGACTCCTTCAGAGCTGATGTGCTTTCCATGTCGAAGGGATTCTCTGTCTGTCTGTGTGTACATGCTATATGTTTGCAAGATGAGGACTGATTTGTGGTTATGTATCTGTAATGCATAGAAAGATTAAAGATTATTGTGGATTGCCCATCTGATGTCTGACGGCGAAAAGCATTGGATTGCATTTAAAATGTTCCATTATATTGTGTGCAATGATGTTAAAGAAGTTTGACTGGGTTGTATGAAATAAATGCACTCATGATGATATTGGTTGTTTATACTGTGAATGTTTGAGGTCTTCGTTCTGTTTTTGTCATTGATCATGTTGAACAGGGCTGGGTCTGGGGTAGGGGGAATTGAACCCCCCAGATTATTCCTGGGTTCCAAAATATCCGGTTTACAATTTAAATATAACCAATTAAATACATACTGAATACTAGTGTTGTTTGGTTCCCAACAGTCTTCAAAATATCATTATGTTCCGGGGAAGAAAGCCATACAAATTTTAAAAGATTTGTGGGTGATGTGTCTCATATTTGGTGAACTGTCCATTTAATTCTCAAATGCTCGGTGTTACTTTAGTCTTATCGGATGTCTAAATACTTATTGTCTACTTTCACTCTTGCACGTAGCCAAGATGTCAGATGCGGAGAGGTTCCTCTATGCTGACCGCAACTCCATCAATGACCCTTTGGCTCAGGCCGACTGGTCTTCAAAGAAGCTGGTTTGGGTTCCCTCAGAGAAGCTCGGCTTCGAGGCTGGCTCCATCAAAGAGGAGACTGGAGACGAGTGTCTCGTGGAGCTCCTCGACTCTGGCAAGAAGATCAAGGTGAATAAAGATGACATCCAGAAGATGAACCCACCCAAATTCAGCAAGGTGGAGGATATGGCCGAGCTCACCTGCCTGAATGAAGCCTCGGTGTTACACAACCTGAGGGAGAGATACTTCTCTGGTCTCATCTATGTAAGTCTGTCTAAAATATATTCTTTTTGTTTGGTTGTGTGTTGGAAATAGATGACCATGTTGGGAGTTGAGATGGTTCAATAATAAATATTGTATGTAAAATGCTGATTAAATTAGACGAACTTCACCCAAATATACTGACACCACAAGAAAAGCATATCACAAGTAAAAAAATTGTGAGTATTTTATGATGAGGAACAGTGATGTTATAAAATACTAATTTATTTCCGCCTGAGATATTTTCAGTTCCACATTCTAAAGTTTAGTTGTTTAGAAAGGGTTTGTCAATTCAGCTTCTGGGATCCAAAGCACTCGTTATATTATAACAGAGAACCATTTAGATTCACTACAGTAGTTTAGCACTGGACGTTTACATTTTAAACCTATCTGTAAACTTTTGATCCTAACATATACAGATGCGGAAAACATTATGAGACCATTTCAAAATTATACTTTTTTGTATAAAGTAGCTAGGTGTATGAGAAACTACAAACAATATTTCTCCCAAAAATCTAATAAAAATATTGTTTGGAGTGAAATGAGTGAAAATAACTGAAAAGATGATCTCTATATTTTCAGAAAATGTAACGAAAACTAGTTTATATTTACTTTTAAGCAACACAGCATTCATTTCTATATGTATTTAGGAAAAGTTTGACACTGAATCGAACAAACACTGAACTGATAAGGCCACAAGTTTGACTGTGTCACTGCTGCTAATTCAGGAGTTTGGCACTTCGTTGCGTAGGAATACTTCATCTTTAACTCTGTATGTTTGAAACCCAGTTGTGCTTTGGCTAAAACTTGCATTGTTCAAAACCATTGTTTCAGACTTACTCCGGTCTCTTCTGTGTGGTGATAAACCCATACAAGCATCTGCCCATCTACACCGAAGCGATCGTAGATATGTACAAAGGCAAGAAGAGGCACGAGATGCCCCCTCATATCTATGCTATAACCGACACGGCCTACAGGAGCATGATGCAGGGTGAGAACATTTGAGAACAGGTTCTACATTTGATTCGGTACAATGCAATGCAAATTACACATTTGATTTGCCTTCTATCGTACTAGATTAGCATATTCATTCTTCTGCCTCTCTTTAGATCGAGAGGATCAGTCCATATTGTGCACGTAAGTTTGGCATTCAGGTGATGACACGACTACTGAAAGAAATGAGCCAAATTGTAATGTTTCTGAATTATTTTTCTTCCACCAGAGGTGAATCTGGTGCAGGAAAAACCGAAAACACCAAGAAGGTCATCCAGTATCTCGCATACGTGGCGTCGTCCTCAAAAACGAAGAAGGATCCAGTAAGTTTCGGAGCTGTTCTTGTCTTTAAAGCATTAAAATGTTTGTTTTGCTCCTGATACAAACTCATAAGGGGAACGTTATGTCCTGATCCTGTCTCTACCCCTAAAGTTCTGTATATTTAAATGCACAAAGCTCATCAACCATTCCATTCCATCCCCCAAGTTTCCCATTTGTCATAGGGATTATTTTGTTTCTTTAAACCCTGGGTTTGATGTTATTTCACTCCCTGTCATTTGAACAAGGAAGTCAGAATTCTGTATATTTCGCATTCCTCAGTCAGGTCTGGACCCGTTCTCTCTGCATCTCCATTTGCAAGAGTGTCTAAATACTTGCAGGTTTATGAAAACGTTCAGCTCATGTAGAGCTTTCTGTTGACCAATGTGCCGTTGTACGGGTGAGCATGTCTCAAAGGAACAACTTTTATTTTGCCTAATTTTGAGATTTTCTTTCTCGTCTCCTAGGGCAGCATCACCCTGTCACATGTGAGTCCCCCGTTCAACCATACCTTTCTCAACTCTCTGCATGTTTTCCTTGTCTGGTCATGTGATCGGTCTCATCTCAATGGTCTTCTGCAGGTTTAATTATATGGTGTTGTCGCAGTCTCCTCCTAACCGCTTTAGCCTACATTCCAACACTTGTGTGGTGAAGATTGGGGTGCACAAATGGTCTTTACTTCTATTAATCTAGTTCAAATCTCTGTCTGTATTGATGGTTTGGGATTGAGTGTTTTCTAAGATAATGGTCTTATCTATCCATGCATTCCATTTCGAAGGGCTTATCCCTATGCCCAAAGCCCTTCAAAGCGTTTACCCTCCAGAGTGTGAGCTTCAAAGGGTGTACAAACAACTGTTTCTTGAAGTGCACTTCTGCGTCATCCTGTGTCCATAAGGAGGCGCCATCGGCAAACAAAAAATCTGTGCAAAGAATCACGAAAGCCTGAAGTGTCCATCAGTTGTACCCCTTGAAATCCTTCATTCCAAAGGGCCCTTTGAAGTGGCCAGTTCTTAACACTTCGGTTTGGAACGACCCTTCAATATGGCGACCAGGGTTGTTTTCATTCCGAAGTGCCCTTCGGAGGGTGACACATCCCATTTGGAACGCACTGTATATTTAATTCTCCTGTCTTTTATGAATTACTTTTTGTCGGCTAGGGGGAGTTGGAGAAACAGTTGCTTCAGGCTAACCCTATTCTGGAGGCCTTTGGCAATGCCAAGACCGTGAAGAATGACAATTCCTCTAGATTTGTAAGTGAACAAATAAAAGTACATTTTAAGTCCCAGGAGAAATTTGTACAAATCAGTGTTTGCTTTCATTTCACAGGGAAAGTTTATCAGGCTCAACTTTGATGTGAATGGTTACATTGTTGGAGCCAACATTGAGACTTGTATCCTTTTCATTTTGGTGTGAACGCTAACAATATAGATGAAGTATTCATGTAGCTAAGCTGGTGGAGCATTGCATAAGCGGTGCAAAGGTCATTGTGTGTGTTTGTCATCAAGCCAAACAAAAAATTACTTCAATGCAAGTTTAAGATCAAAGCGTCTGCTAAATGCATAAATGTAAATCGAAGAAAAGATGATGCGTGTGAAAAGCACATTTATGAAAGATGATTTAAAGTGATAGTTCACCCAAAAATTTGAAATCCGTTATCATTAATGCACCCTCTTGTCATTTCAAAGCTTTAAGACTTTCTTCTGAAGAACAAAAAGATATTTGATCAAAGTTAGTAGAAATGACAAGAGGGTGAGTAAATGATGACAGGATTTTCATTTTTGATGACCAGACAACTACCATGTGTCAAGGTGAGTTTGGAATCTCAAGACACATGTTGTCACCAAATCAGTTTGTTTCCTTAATGAGCATCTTTTAGATCTTTTGGAGAAATCCCGTGCGATTAGGCAGGCCAAAGATGAGCGGGCCTTTCATATCTTCTATTACATGCTGACAGGAGTGGGAGACAAACTACGCTGTGAGAATTATCCACTTACATTATTGCATTTTCATGCAGAACCACTTGAACACATTTGGACTTTTCATATTAACATACAACAAGAAATCAAGGCAATGGTCAATATTCTGTCAATAGTATATTATTCATTTTAAAGGAATAGTTTGTGCAAACGTTATTTGATTCCATGTTTTTCTCGCCCTCATGCCATCCTCGATATACAAGTTTAATTCTACTGCCAGACACAATCTGACTCATAAAAAACAAATTGTAATAGTATTGAATAGAGCCCCTGTTTTGAAGCTTAAATTGCAATATTTTGAACACATTTGGAATTTGAGGTTATGTGTAGTTTTCTGCTATATACACGTTCAAAAGCTTAAATGTAAAGGGGGTGCACCGGCTCCATGTCGAATCTCTTTCGTTCTTGCGAGCTGCCACTAGGCCTGTAGTTTTCTTGTCTAACGTGACCTTTTTTATTTTGTGACCTTTTCCTCTAGCTGTAGATATTTATGAAGTTTAGACAATTATTTCCACCCTGAACTCATGTAAATCTGTAGTTTGTTCTAAAGATGAGGTCTCAACAATTTTAATGTTTGTCCTCTCTTACAGCGGAGCTGTGCTTGGAGGACTACAGTAAGTATCGTTTCATGTCGAATGGCAATGTCACCATCCCTGGACAACAGGACAGAGAGCTTTTTGCAGAAACGATTGATGCCTTCAGGATTATGGGCTTCCCGGAGGATGAACAGACAGGTATTGCGACTGAAACGTGGCACTCTTGGTTATAGTGTAAAATGTGTCATGTGTTGAAGTTTTCTCAAGTCATCAGGTCCATTGAGTTATATTGTTTGCTGTCATCTCAGGTCTGTTCAGGGTGGTGTCTGCTGTGCTACAAATGGGAAACATGAGTTTCAAAAAAGAACGCAACTCAGACCAGGCCTCAATGTGTGATGACACAGGTACAGAAGTTTGGTCGTCCTTAATAATTGTTTTTCATTGTTGAGTTTGATAAATCAAATTTAAATATGCGTCTGTCTTATCAGCTGCTCAAAAGGTGTGCCACCTCATGGGCATGAACGTGACTGATTTCACCCGTGCCATACTCACGCCACGCATCAAAGTTGGCCGCGATTTCGTGCAGAAGGCTCAGACTCAGGAACAGGCAGAGTTTGCTGTGGAAGCTCTGGCCAAAGCCACATACGAAAGGTTGTTCCGCTGGCTGGTTATGCGCATCAACAAAGCTCTAGACAAAACTAAGCGCCAGGGAGCTTCTTTCATCGGAATCCTGGATATCGCTGGATTTGAGATATTTGAGGTGTTGATGGATGGCTGTAATGAGATCCTTACTTATTGAGTTCTAATAGACCAGATCAAGTAAATTCTCAATTTGTTTTTTCTGTAGCTGAACTCATTTGAGCAACTCTGCATTAACTACACAAACGAGAAGCTCCAGCAGCTCTTCAACCACACCATGTTCATCCTGGAGCAGGAGGAGTATCAGCGTGAAGGCATCGAGTGGAGCTTCATCGACTTTGGTCTCGACCTCCAGCCTTGTATTGAACTCATTGAAAAGACTGTGGGTTTATTTTTCTTTGAAATTTGTAAAATCTGTTGAGTTCAGGGAATATTAAGGAACTGTGCAAAAAACCGGCAGGTTTACGATCTCATTTCTCTTCCCAGGCTGGTCCTCCAGGAATCTTGGCTCTGTTGGACGAAGAATGCTGGTTCCCCAAAGCCACAGTTAAATCATTTGTGGAGAAAGTCGTCCAGGAACTGGGCAACAACCCCAAATTCCAAAAGCCAAAAAAGCTCAAAGATGATGCTGACTTCTGTGTTATTCACTACGCTGGCAAAGTGAGCGCCTTTATGTGTTTTGAGACAATTGTTCAATTCCCTGTAGAGTGGTTTCATGCATTGGTTTGTCTGGCTTGTCTCAGGTCGATTACAAGGCAAATGAATGGCTAATGAAAAACATGGACCCTCTAAACGACAATGTGACCACCCTGCTCAACCAGTCGGCAGACAAGTTTGCGTCTGAACTCTGGAAAGATGGTATGTTTGAATGTGTCCACCTTATAGATGTATTGGTGTTATTCATTTTTAAAGGATTGCACTTGTATCCAATGAGTTTGACGACAATCCACCTGCTACATTGAGCTTTTGTGTGTCAGGCTTTTAGGTCGTCATAGAGTAAACTGAGTCGTCTTATGCCAGTGTGTATTATGCCGGTGGTCTGCTACTGTTCATCCTGGACACTAAAAGACTCCACAGTTCAACTTTAAGATGGTTCTTAAAAGTCTTTGTCTAATATGGTTTGTTTCTCTTAATCAGTGGACAGAATCGTGGGCTTGGATAAAGTGGCAGGAATGGGCGAATCCATGCACGGGGCTGTCAAGACCCGTAAGGGAATGTTCCGTACTGTAGGACAACTGTACAAGGAGCAGCTGACCAATCTAATGACCACCCTGAGGAACACCAACCCTAACTTTGTCCGATGCATCATTCCCAACCACGAGAAGAAGGTGAGGAGAGATTAAATTTGCATCTTGTCATGACATATTATGTGCTGCCTTTTGGTGTCCTCTCAAAATCGTAACCGCTGTTTTTAGGCTGGTAAATTGGCACACCACCTGGTTCTAGATCAGCTCAGGTGCAATGGAGTTCTTGAAGGAATTCGAATTTGTAGGCAAGGGTTCCCCAATCGCATTGTCTTTCAGGAGTTCAGACAAAGGTATGAATCGACAAGATTTCAGTCATAATGCTTTTTAAGTTTAAACAAATAGCACATTTAAGCATTATTTCTCCAAGTCCAACAGGCTTCTCGGACTGTTCTTTATTTTTCCTCTATGCATTTTCAGATATGAGATCCTCACACCAAATGCCATCCCCAAGGGCTTCATGGATGGAAAGCAGGCTTGTGTCCTCATGGTAAGTGGTTGATTAGTGGAAGTGCATGATTTCTTTTAAGGTTCAAGTTCACACAAATAAAACATTTTTAAATTGCTTGATTTTCACTCGCATTTAAAAGAAAAGCACAACTTGCATGCATATCAATGGAGTATAAACTCTTGTCTTTCTCAGATCAAGGCTCTGGAACTGGATGCTAACTTGTTCCGTATAGGTCAGAGTAAAGTGTTCTTCAGGGCTGGAGTTCTTGCTCACCTGGAAGAGGAAAGAGACATGAAGATCACTGATGTTATAATCACATTCCAAGCCTGGTGTAGAGGATATGTTTCTAGAAGGTAGAAACCAAAAACAGTTTTTTGTACAGATTTAGTTTATTCCTTATGGAAAACATACTGGTTTAAAAAGTATCTGCAAGTAAATAAATGTAAATGGATCACTCTTGCAGGAAAACACTGCTTTTGGAAACTGCGAACTGTTGAAAGAAAAGGGTCCATCCGGGCAACCATCTTTGCATGAGATTTAGAATTTGGTTGAACTTGTCCTGAAATGCTATGTTCAACATCAGGCAGCAGTCCATTTGCTCAATAGCTTTACAGACAGCGACGTGTGACGGTTCTCATTAGGAAACTGAAAATAAAATTTGACTAAGACAATAACAGCTTGGGTTTATTTGTACGCAGGGCCTTTGCTAAGAGGCAACAGCAGCTGACAGCCATGCGTGTGATCCAGAGAAACTGTGCTGCCTACTTGAAACTCAGGAACTGGCATTGGTGGAGACTCTTTACCAAGGTAGATGTCCATATATATTTCACATTTTCATCTCTAGGTTCATACACCTGCTCTTAAATTAATCCAAGTTCTAAGAGAAATCTTCAAATATCTTCAATTCTCTAGGTCAAGCCTTTGCTGCAGATAACCAGACAGGATGAGGAAATGATCGCTAAAGAGGAAGAGTTGGTTAAGATGAAGGAGAGAGAGCAGGAGGCTGTGGTTCAGCTGAAAGACTTGGAAGCCAAACGGCAGCAGGTATATATAGATCTCACTGGTGACGCCATAATTCCAGGAAGAATTGTTTGTTCAGTCTGTGTTAATATCAACATCAAACATTTTTTTACCATTACAGTTGAATTCAGAGAAGGTGGCACTCCAAGAGCAGTTGCAGGCAGAGACAGAGCTGTGTCAGGAGGCCGAGGAGATGAGGGCTCGTCTTGCCGCACGCCAGCAGGAGCTGGAGGAGGTCCTGCATGACCTGGAGTCACGTCTGGAGGAAGAGGAGGAGAGAGTCGTACAGTTTCAGACGGAGAGAAAAAAGATGCAGTTGAACATTGCAGTAAGTGATGGAGGGAGATCGAGAGGATTTTTGTCGAAGTGTGGTATACATCTGGGTAGAGATGATGTTTGAGAAGCGTCACAAGACAACTGAGCCAGATTATCATTCTTCCTCAGGATTTGGAGCAGCAGTTGGATGAGGAAGAAGCTGCCAGACAGAAACTACAGCTTGAGAAGGTTACCATGGATGCTAAGATGAAGAAGATTGAGGAGGACATCATGGTTCTTGATGACCAGAATGCCAAGCTTTCCAAGGTCTGACAACAAAAGCTTTTACAAACCTCAGTGTTGTCGGCCGAAAGGTGTAGTTCAATAATAGAATGATCATAATTTCACCCACTTAAAACCTTAATATATTTTGTGTTCCACAGAAAAAAGAGACTGTCTCTGCGGTTTCTGTTCATAAAATGAAAGTCAATGGATCCCAATTTGTTTGATTATCAGAATTCAAAATATCTTTTGCTCTGCAGAATGAAAATGTTCAGTTTTATGGGGTTCACAATCCCTTAAGTAGTTTATTGTAAAGGTTCTTTGTTCATTCCAAACATTCTGGACGATATCATTAAGAACTAACCTTAAAGTAAAAAAAGTTAGAAAATTTTACAATGGTTTCTACCCAACTTCAGCAACTTACTATTAAACTGCTGTAAAAACTCCAATTTGTTTGTCTTTACAGGAGAAAAAACAGCTGGAGGAAAGAATCTCGGAGTTCACCAGTAACCTGGCTGAAGAGGAGGAGAAATCCAAGAGTTTGCAAAAACTCAAGAATAAACATGAGGCCATGATCACTGACCTAGAGGGTAAAACCAATCCCAAACCATGAAATAATCCAAGTGGAAGTGCAGTCCAAAAACTGCCCAATATTATGACTTGCACAACAAAAGCTTCAGTTCAAATTTCACATTTACCTAACAGATCGTCTGCGGAAGGAGGAGAAACTCCGTCAGGAGCTGGAGAAGAACAGGAGGAAGCTGGAGGGTGACTCTACAGAGCTCCATGATCAGATCGCTGAGCTGCAAGCTCAAATCGCAGAGCTCCGCGCTCAACTAGCCAAAAAAGAGGAAGAGCTCCTGGCTGCGCTGGCGAGGTGCGGGGACTATTCTTATTTACACATCCAACCATGTCCTTAATCTGTAGGGTTGCATTGCAATTGTGTGGCTTTAACTCCTGCTTTATTGTACTTAAGGATAGAAGGCAAACTTTCAAGCATTCTATATTTCATCTCTAGCTCTTTCAGCTGATCCAAACTGTTTCTAATTGTAGGATTGAGGAGGAAGCTGCGCTGAAGAACGCTGCCCAGAAGAACATTCGTGAGCTGGAGGCACAGCTCTCAGAGCTGCAGGAAGACCTGGAGCTGGAGAAAGCTGCTCGTGCCAAAGCAGAAAAACACCGCAGGGATCTGGGAGAAGAACTGGAGGCTCTAAAGACTGAACTTGAAGATACTCTTGACTCTACCGCAGCCCAGCAAGAGCTCAGGTTAGCCGTGAGCAAAACTAACAGTACTAGTAAGGATGGAACAATGTTTATTTTTAATGCTTTAGAATGATGTGTCATCAAACCTATGAAGTAGAAGTAGTGGAACTATGAAGGTTGTTGAACCTCAATGAGACATTGAAGTTCATCATCAAAATGGTTATTTTTCTCTCTCCAGGACAAAAAGAGAAACTGAGGTGTCTCAGCTGAAGAAGACCTTGGAAGATGAGGCCCGTTCACACGAACAGCTCTTGGCTGAAATACGACAGAAACACAACCAGGCCTTTGAGGAGCTCAATGAACAGCTAGAGCAGTCTAAGAGAGTAAGAACCTTTGACCTCTCCAAAAGCTTTAAGTTATCTGTGCTGCTTTAAAAACAACTTGTTGTGTCCCTCAGAATAAGGCATCCATTGATAAAACTAAACAGGCTCTGGAGAGCGAACGCAATGAGCTTCAGATTGAACTTAAGACGTTGACGCAAGGTAAAAACGATTCGGAACACCGAAGGAAGAAAGTCGAAGCTCAGCTCCAGGAGTTACAGGTGAAACACGGAGAGAGTGAGAGGCAGCGAGTGGAGATGGCTGATAAAGTGACCAAGATGCAGGTATTCGAACCAAAAGATGAACACGTTTGACAAAATAATTACAAAGAGTAGATGTTTGTACTTGATATGATTGCCTTTTCAAACATTCAGGCAGAGATTGAAGCTCTCCATGGCTCCTTGAGCAAAGTGGAAAGCAAATCCATCAAAGCTTCAAAAGATTGTTCCACCGTTGAATCTCAGCTCAAAGACACACAGGTACAACGTGGTCCTCATGTGCCATTACGTATCATTCCACCCAACCCAACAGCTTTGCAAACTAAATTTCTTGTTTTATCTCGGGTTAGGCGTCATTGGCGGAGGAAACCAGGCAAAAGCTTGCGTTCTCTACCCGTCTTCGACAGCTTGAGGATGAACAGAACAACCTGAAAGAGATGCTGGAGGAAGAAGAGGAGAGTAAGAAGAATGTTGAGAAGCAGCTCCAAACTGCTCAAGCTCAGGTGTGTAACCTTGTGTTTTTCTAGGTCTTTAATGCCTTCTACAGTGCTTTCTCAATCATCATTCCATGTTCGCCTTTTTCAGTTGGCTGAGATGAAGAAGAAAGTTGAGCAGGAGTCCCAGACTTTGGAGAGTGTGGAGGAAGGGAAAAAGAAACTGCAGAGAGAGGTGGAAAGCGTCATGCAACAGTTGGAAGAGAGGAACTCTGGCTACGATAAACTGGAGAAGACCAAGAATCGGCTACAGCGAGAGCTCGATGATGTCCTGGTAGACCAGGCTCACCTTCGTCAGATAGTTCAGGAACTGGAACGCAAACAGAAGAAGTTTGACCAGGTAGAGTTTTTCTTAATGAGCAGAAATGTGTAGATAGCTTCCATTCAAGGTTACCTTTACTTTGTTCTTGTTTTGTGGTCCTTAAGCGAAACTATATTTCTGCAGATGCTTGCTGAGGAGAAGAACATCTCTATGAAGTTCGCTGAAGAGCGTGATCGGGCTGAAGCAGAGGCTCGAGAGAAAGAGACCAGAGCCCTGAATCTGGCCCGAGAGCTGGAGGCCATGACGGACCTGAAAAATGAACTTGACAGGGCCAACAAGCAGTTCAAAGCTGAAATGGAGGACCTGATGTCATCCAAGGATGACGTTGGCAAGAGTGTATGTAAAACTTGAGCAATATGTCGTGAATGAATGGACAGGCCACCAAAACCTAGTAAAGATGTTATGGGAATCTTTGTGTATGCATTTTGGGATTGCTTTCCACAAAATATAATTGCATAAATCTGCTTCTAGTTTTGAGCCATCTATTTAGTGTTTCTAAAACTTTAGCTCATGTTTTTCTTTCTTTAGGTCCATGAGCTTGAGAGAGCCAAGCGTGGATTGGAACAGCAGTTGGTGGAGATGAAGACACAGCTTGAGGAGCTGGAGGATGAGCTGCAGCTCACTGAAGATGCTAAGCTGCGTCTGGAGGTCAACATGCAGGCCTTAAAGGCTCAGTTTGAGAGGGATCTCCAAGGCCGAGATGAGCAGGGTGAAGAGAAACGCAAGCAGTTGGTCAAACAGGTATTTGCTCAACTCTTGGACTTGTACAAAAATCGGATTTGTTTCCAAACACTGGATTAAGGTTGCATCCTTTGATTCCATTTGACCATTGATCTTGAATAAATTTACAACACGGTTTGTCTTCCAACTTCCATTCTCTGAAAATAATGTGGTTTAGGTGCGTGAGATGGAGGTGGAACTTGAGGATGAGAGGAAACAGCGGGCGCAGGCTGTATCTGTGCGCAAGAAGCTTGAGCTGGACCTGTCAGAGTTGGCTGCTCATATCGATGCTGCCAACAAGGCCCGAGATGAAGCCCTCAAACAGCTCAAGAAACTACAGGTACCCATCAAACAAAACAAATGCTTTGACTTTTGGATAAGTGACTCGTTTTTGTATACGCAAGTGTTGGGCTATCCCAATAGCATTATTAAAACACATAATGGGTGATGATTTACATTTTAAACTTTGGATTCATGCAAAGAAGAAGAGTGCAGGAGTACATGGACATTTGAGGAAAGACTTGATTCTGCATCTTATAAATGTGGAGCATGTACATCAACCACTAGATATGTGTTTACTGTGTTTAATTTAACACTTAATCTTGCTTTTACAGGTGCAGATGAAAGACCAAATAAGAGAGTTTGACGATCTGCGTCTGTCCAGAGACGAGGCCCTTAACCAGGCTAAAGAAAATGAGCGCAAGATCAAGAGCATGGAAGCGGAGATCATGCAGCTGCATGAGGTCCGTCATAGTCCTTTTGCATAGTTTGTGTGCATCCAAGAGAGCTCTGGGATTAGTTCAAATTTTGAATTATTATTATTAAGACCATAATATTTCTAAATGCCTTATCCTGCTGTCTCTATAGGATCTAGCTGCTGCTGATAGAGCAAAGAGACAAATCCAGCAAGAAAGAGATGACCTACAGGATGAGATGAACAGCCAAAATGCCAAGAAGTGAGTCACCTGCTCTTTTTTTTCATCACTTCGATTTTATCTTGCACTTAGTGTCCTAAATTGAGGCTTAATTGTTATCTCATCAGCTCGCTGAGCAGCGACGAGCGGAGGCGATTGGAGGCACGTATTACTCAACTTGAGGAGGAACTCGAGGAGGAACATCTCAATGTGGAACTGGTCAATGATCGTCTGAAGAAAGCAACCCTGCAGGTATAGTTTGGAGATGTTTCCGAGATATTTTGATGTCTAATTTGCTGTAAATGGGGTAATGGTTTTTTGATCAAACCTCAGGCTGAACAAGTTGGCGTGGAGCTGTCTGCAGAGCGTGGCAACAGTCAGCGTCTGGAGGGCATGCGCTCACAGCTGGACCGCCAGAACAAAGATTTAAAGCAGAAGCTTCAGGAGTTGGAAGGAGCTGTGAAGAGCAAGTACAAGTCCACCGTTGCTGCCCTGGAGGCTAAAGTCGTCCAGCTCGAAGAGCAACTGGACATTGAGATGAAGTGAGTGATGATGCTTTTGAAATAAGGCATAGTTTAAGAATAAAAATTAAGATCCTGAAGGGTTATTGGAGGGTTTGAGATTGATCAGTGTATTAAGATTCCCTTCCATTTACACGGTGTCTTAACTCCTCAGGGAGAGGCAGCAGTCCACTAAACAAGTGCGCCGTGTCGAGAAGAAACTCAAAGAGGTCCTGCTGCAGGTCGAGGATGAGAGACGCAGTTCTGACCAGTACAAAAATGAGGTGGGCCATAGTGGCAACTCAAACATGTTCACACTACTGCAAAGAAAAGGCGTGATGCGGTGGAAGTGATGTTGAGTGGTAAACATTTGTGTGGGCATTCTTCAGAATCTCTCGTCTCTGTAAAAGAGCAAATGTTTGATACAATCTTTCAGATAGAGAAGCTAAACACTCGTACAAAGCAGTTGAAGAGGCAGCTGGAGGAGGCAGAAGAGGAGTCGACTCGAGCGAACGCTTCCCGCAGGAAACTCCAAAGAGAGCTGGAAGATGCCACTGAATCCGCCGATGCAATGAACCGGGAGGTCAGCTCCTTAAAGACCAAACTCAGGTGGGTACACTGATCCACTGATAAAATATCACTTATGATACTGCTCTTAACTGTGGAAAAGAAAAGAGAACTATAATGCTTGAGTGTCTCTTCCAGACGTGGTGATTTCAACGTCAACATACGACGTGCAACTGGCCGCACTGGTTTGGAGAGTGATGAGGATATGGACCAGAAGAACGAAGTGTCTGACACGACTCCGGAGTAATTCACCTAATCCTGGCATATAGCAGCTGAGCCCACAGATATTATTCTTGAGGACCTATTATATGCCAAGCTTATTTCTGACGAAAGGTTTTGTACTCTTCGAGCAATTGTATGCCAGTGCTGTTCACTGCCGTTTTCAATATTTTAATGGAGGTTTTGAGGCAGTATTTGCCATAATTTGAGGAATTTCTTTCAGATTAATTGATATGCAGCTTTCTCATTTAAATTAAACTAAAGGTTATAGGCCTGATCGGTTTACAAATTAATAAATATTGGTGATTTGTTTTACAATGGGGACAAATTGATTTCCACTTTCAAAATAAATTGTCAGCTTTTATAACCGGAGAAACTTCCTTTTGTAATCATAACATTTGTGAAAAATGTTCAAGAATTTTATCGGCCAAAGAGAGATTGTTATAGGTTCTGTAATGTTTGAGAGCACTTCAGCACCATTTATGCCTTTTCAAAAGTTTACCATTTATCAACACGTCCACTCAATTTAAAACACATTTTGCCTTAACTTTAGCGAACACTTGCCGTATTTTACAAACATGTTACTCATGAAAAAAAATTTAGCATCACTTATTATTGCAAGTTCATTTGACACTTCGTTTGTTCTAATTTTTTGGGGGCTTCTAACATATAAAAATCTATAATGATCACACTTTTAGGGGGAGGGTTCTGTAATAAAGCTCTTAATTTAACCTTTAACTTTTGCTACTTGAAAATGTATTTGCTAACATGCTTTTTCTTGTTGACCTGAATGTTTTCCCATTTTTGCCTGTAGCATACTGAAAACCTGAACTTTTTCAGTGTGCCAGTGTTAAGAACTGTGTATTTTTCCTTTTAATGTCACATGCTGTTTCATTGGATCAAATTATTAAAGCTTGGTCATTTGTACCCTCAATGTTCATGTGTGTTAAGCACAGTTGTATTTCATTCACAAGAAGTCATTTTGTAATGGGTTCAGTTTTTTGGGATTCAGTAGGGTGGTTTAAGGGTTAACCCAAAACACTCATTTAGGCCGTTTCACAGACAAGGCTAGACCCAGGCTAAAATGAATTTGAGACCTGTCTTAACTGAATATAACTTGCCCAGAAATGTCTTCAAATATATCAGTGCCTTTGTTTTGTCTTGAGATGCACACCAGGAATGTATTCTTCATAGGCATTTTTATAAAAGCGACATAAGATATTTGACTAAGGAATAGTCCTGCCTTAAAATAAGCCCTGGATGTGACTTCGGGCATCAGTTTAAGATTGGTATTTTTTGGTTTCTCTATAATGCCATTAAAGGGATAGTTCACCCAAAAATTATCGTTTACTCACCTTTGTGTTGTTGCAAATCTGCAAAAGTGTCTTTGTTCTGATGAGCACAGATACAAATATTTGGAAGAATGCTTGCAACCAAACAGATTTTGCCACCCATAAACATTTTGAAGAATGTCGGACAGCAAACCGTTCAAGGGCACTTTGACTATCATTGTATTTTTTTCTGTTATGGGAGTCAATGGGGCGCAAAATCTGTCTTAAGCATTCTTCCAAATATCTTTGTGTTCAAATACACTTGCAGATTAGGAACAACTCAAATGTGAGTAAATGATGACAGCGTTTTCTTTTTTGGTTGAAGTATCACTTAAATTTTTCATGTAGATGCCTTGACCCCAGACCCCAACACTGTGATAAAAATATTTTTATCAGGGACTCACAAACATGACTTAAAACTGTGTAAAAGTGCATTAATATAAGTAACGGCTAAAGGAAGATCAATATATTTTTATCAGGGACTCACAAACATGACTTAAAACTGTGTAAAAGTGCATTAAAATAAGTAACGGCTATAGGAAGATCACTATATTTTAGACCACTAGAATATTTTGTTTAGTGAGGTCCAATTGGGTCACATTTACATCAAGAACAAAAAGTGTAGATTCGTTTCTGAAAACACAAGTGTGGACTATTAGAATGAACTAAATTCGGAGTTTGTATAATTAAAATGATTTTATACATATAATAGGACATTTCATTCGTTTGTATTAAATTCACAATTACACTCCTTACATCCTTAATAAATGAAGAATGACGGTGTTTAAACCTCCGTGTTCCAGTGGGGGGCATCTAAAGACTGTACGGGAGCGCGTGCAGTAACGGGGTGACCCCGCTGGAATAATCGGGCTAAAACCGGTTCGATCCCGAAGAGAAGTTACGCAAAGTTACGCAAAGAAAACGGGTTACGCAAAGTTACGCAAAGAAAACGGGTTACGCAAAGTTACCAAAGAAAACGGGTTACGCAAATGACGCAATGCGCCAGCCCAGAACTTCCCTGCGTAACTTCAAACTCGCGTGGCATGTGCGACATCGCGTCGTACTAAGCAGATGATCGATGACCTCAGGTTATCGCGCGAATAACTCAAAAGCCGATTGCCCGGATCAGTCTCGCGATACCAAGATGTCATACGTCATGCAAAGTGCGCAGCGCCAGCGCTCTCCTCAGACGAAAGTGATTTGGAAACTGTTGTGTAACATATTCGCAAGTCGGTAATCTAGTATTTTTTCGGGCTGTTATTTTGCATGGGTCGTTTTAAGAAAATACGCCGCTAAAGTTACAGGAAAGACATAACGCAGTTTATAACGTAAGTTGAAGCTAATACATTTTGAATGGGGCAACGTTGATTTAGCATACCCGCTCGGCTAACTGACAGAAATCAGCTGTTGCGTCAGGTTGTCTGTAATATTATAGTGTCAATGGGTCAGTTTTGTGTGTTTGCACACAAACTAAGTGTAATGAATTGTTATCTGTCGTATAAATGGAATCGTTTTCTCTGGTATGAGAGAAATTAGCATTAGCCTGCTTTGACAACTAACGTTAGTTGATATCTTTATTATACAGTAACTTGTGTGCGCAGTTCTCGGCATGTAAAGATGACTTATGTAATGCAGCTGCTCAGTTATATTTCGTAAATGAACCTGTGTTTTTGTTTATAAATGATCTTTATTCCCCTCTTGTGTGTGCGCAGTGACAGAAGGTAGAATCCGACATGATGAAGATCAGCCCTTACTCAATCTTCCTCTTCGGTCCTTGACACACAGGTTAACCTTTAATTCATGAACTTTACACAAACATACTGGAACACTTTGTTTTTATATCATCATCGATGCATTGTATGCTATGACCTTTAATGCACCTCACTTCAGTGTATTATTGGATGTACTGTTAGGTAACTTAGTGGTTGTTTGAGTAGGTTGGGTATTGAATGAATTTCTCTCTTATTTAGACTGAAATCAAAACTCGGACGTGTCAGACATCACAACGGCCACAGAAAGGGTTCAAAGGAGGGAGTTGACCTCTTCCTCTGCGCAAGCTTCATCATCCTCGCCGTCTACAATGGAGATTGTCCTGGTGAGTTTGTGCTGTTCCTGTTTGATTTCATATAAATCTGAATTTGATTTGAATGAATACTCTGTGAAATATTGAGTGTCGTTTTTACAAAGGCTTATCATGAACTTGGTTGGGTAATATTCAATGTCGTGCTTTTGCTGTCGGAATTGAGACGGCAGAATGCATGTAACATTAACACGTGCTTCAATGTTTGACATTACTAACTATAACATTGGGATCTAACATAGAATTTTCAATAGACTACAGATACATCGAGATCGGTGTGATATAATGGCAATATTTTATATGAAGAATAACGCATAGCCAGCCGTCTGTCATCTCAGAATAAACCCATCAGGTTTTGTTTTACCCTGAAGGGGTTCACTGTACATTATATTGCTTATGCGTAAATGATCAGACATGAAATGGCATTCATTTTAAATATTAGATTTGCTTATTTGTAACAAATGCAAACCTTCTGCTAAGAAAGGGAAAGACCAAAAGTTCAAACAAGACAAACTTTTTTCTACTTTTTAAATATAGGCCTGGTTTCACAGAAAGGGTTTAGCTTAACTTTTAGTTAAATTAGTATATTTAAATTACCTTTATAAAAATGTCTTAGTAAAAAACATTACCGATGTGCCTCTTGAGACTAAACAAGGCCACTGACAAATATAAAGATGTTAACGGGAAAGTTATTTAAAGTTCAGATGGCTCAAAAATTCATTTTAGTCTGGGACTAGCTTTATGGCTTGTAATAATGCAGGCAATAATGAAATATAATTGAAAAATCTACATTTTGTAAGTATTGAACTGCACCCGTCAAGATAACTTGCATTGTCCGGATAAGTGTGTTATCAATTTTAGCTGTTGTTATCTGGGAATAACATACTTCAGAATGTTGCAACTGACCAATCAGAATTAAGAATTTCAGAGAGCTGTCAAATAGATATATTTATAAGGTTTTTTTAAGACAATAAGGCAGTTTGATCAATGCAAATAAGGTGTGCATTGAAAGACTAACACTTATTTTACACAAATTGAAAATAAAATATGCATAATCAATTGAAAGGCTTGGGAAACTGTCACTTCGGTTTATTTGCTGATATATTATCTCAG
This sequence comes from Barbatula barbatula, assembly GCF_947034865.1. Taxonomy (NCBI): domain Eukaryota; kingdom Metazoa; phylum Chordata; class Actinopteri; order Cypriniformes; family Nemacheilidae; genus Barbatula; species Barbatula barbatula. Next base: position 1,668,326 of record NC_136770.1, read on the forward strand.
AAAATGCAGACATCAGGTGATATACCCGTCAATCACTAGTATAAAATAAGGTTTGACTCCGTCTAAAGATCTGTAAAGCATTACACTGCTGCAGAAAAGATGAAGAGACCATTTGAGAGACAGTTTTTCTGATTTTAAAATGTACTATTTAAAGTTATGTGTTTAGGTTAAATTATCATTTTCCTGTAACTCTGTGAACTACTAACAATATTTTCTATCATATTTTAAATAAAAATATTGTTTCTATTTGCATTAATTTGAAGAAAATGAAAACGGGAGAGACAGGTGAGAAAAACAGGAAAGATGCTCTGTATTTTTTCAGACCTCAAATAATGTAAAGAAAACAAGTTCAGATTCACTTTTAAGCAATATAACTGTCATATTTAGTCATGTATTTAGAAAAAGTTAAAAAAAGTGTATGTGATAACTTTTTTATGTGGGTTTTCATGTGTCTTGTCATGCTGTCAGTCTTTCACGTTGCTGTTGGATGACTTTATGTCACTCCTGAGGTTTATTTAATTGAAACACAAACACTGGAGTGGAATGACCGCAATACATCTAGAAGTGCTGATTTGAAATGAAAATTTGGAATGGTCTCTTCATTTTTTCCGCGGCTGCATACTGTGTATCCCTGCTGAAACTTTGTTGGAATTGAAGGATTCAGTACATGCTTCCAATGGATGACCCACATTCCCTCTGTCACATCCACTCACGCTCGTATTCATATTGCCTTATGCCGTCGGCGACTGTATGAGTCATGCTGTCCTCAAACTGGCAAGAGGAGAGGAATACAAATGGGCAGAGAGATATCGTGCGTGTTTAGGTGTGAGGCAGCGAGGACGAGGATCTGCAAGCGTGGATGCTTGTGGATTAAGCCATTGAATGCTCCTGCAGTGGCTTGGAGGGGGGCGAGAGAGATTGCTGGGCATTGTGTTGGGGAGGGAGAGAGAGATGGGGGCTTATTCTGTCATGTGCTGTTAGAGGCAACAGAAAGTGTGAGAAAAAGAGATGCAGGAGAAAAAGGACCCTCAGCCCAAATCTGCCAGCAGCCTGGGAAAGGTAGGGCAGATTAGTCAGTGCCTTAATGTGTGTATCTGTGGCTTTTCTGTAGTATGTGTGTGTGTTGTGTATCTCTGGAAAGCTCTGCGTGCGTTTTCATGCGTCTGTGTGAATCGCAGCGCTCTGTGGATAAGGGCGGTAGTGCTCCTTGAGTCTCGGTGCATGTGTCGTTGTTGCTGCTAACTGTGTCAGCGTGTGATTGTGCCTCTGTGTTGGGTGTGAATATGATCTATGTGTAATCAAGCACACACATGCCGTTTTGCGTTTTGTTTGTTTCATTTGCATAGTGTAACATGCAAATGACAAGATGTTTGGTGTCGGTGCAGAGCATCAAATCCAGATTGGATATTCTGTGCTTGAGAATATGAGAATATCCTTTCATCTGGGATGTCAGTGTTGCTCAGCTTGCTCTTTTCAGTGTGACGTTAATATCTTGTGGTGTTATGTGTAAATTCATGACTGTACAAAAGAACTGTTCATCCATTTTTATTCTCTTTGACCTTGGCTTTCTTGTTTTCTTAAGTGTTTCTCTGGGTTTGTTTTCTCAGGCTCATCCTGCCCTGAAGGCCTTCATGTGCGGCTCTCTCAGCGGCACCTGCTCCACTCTGCTGTTCCAACCTCTGGATCTGGTGAAGACAAGACTTCAGACCCTCCAGAACAACATGCACCCGGGGTGAGACTACCGCAACCGTCAATGACTCTCACTGACCGCGTCTGCTGACCTTCTGCCTGGTTTTTGGTAGAACGGCATGACTGAAACATAATTCAGATATTTTTCAGTCTTTTTAATGCCCTTCTAACAAGGGTGTAAATTGCACCTGTACGCCCACATACTTTATGGTGGGGCATATGAGCATCAAAATAGTTTATATTGGAAGAAAATATACGAACATGAAACCCTTGATATTGTCCACAGACTCGAATGACCCCTGAAATTGTGTTGCTCAAAATGTTTGACTGCCTGACAATAAGAGCAAAGCCTGACTTGTGTTGAAGGAGGGACCTGAATCATTTTTAGAGACCGCAATATTATAGAGAGAAGACTTGGGATTACCACCTGGCAACCACTCAAAACACCCTAGCAACGAATAAAAATGCACTACTCTGAGCACATTAGCAACTGCATAGCAACACCTCCAGCATCATATCAGCAAAATTGGTTTGGGTTTGCAGTATTTGATATAGTGCCAGATATAAGGTTTACTTTGGGTGTGACTGTGTCTTGTCTGTGTTTATACAGTATAACTGTCTCTCTGTGTGTTTCTGTACGCTGTGTGGATGTGACACGTTCTCTATTATTAAGCTGTCTGCCTTTCTCTGCTCTACAGAGAATAACATATTCCCATGCCAAACTGCTATTATAAATAGCCATTTTGTTCTCTCTGTCTGTGGTGACATGACCATTTCTATTTGTGTCTTTGTCTCTCAGGGCTCCTAAAGTGGGGATGATAACAGTGTTTTTAAACGTGATCCGCACAGAGAAGCTGCTCGGCCTGTGGAAGGGGGTTTCACCGGTCAGTTAAATTTACATTACGAATGTACATTTAAGCATTTAGTAGATGTTGTAATCCAAAATACATCCAAACAATTTATCCTAAAAAAGATAATATGAGATGCGATAGATGATTAGAAAAATACATTGATGAGAGATACAAGACATTAAATAAGTTCAAGCGTTCACAGAAACCGTGAGTTTTCCGATGTTTCTTAATCAGGTAGATTTAGATTATTTCACCTGCGAAGAGAGAAAAGAGTTCATTGTTGGACGCTCAATATTATTTAGTCTCCTCACAACAGCATCAGTGATTTGATCTTGTCTGGCTGAAACAGAACATGGACGCATGAAGCCTAAAATAGCTTTTAGCTACAAAAGCATTCTGTAATATTCTCACCAACATTTATCTAAACAAAATAAAATCTATATTTCTGTTGTCTTAATTAAAACGAAACTTTGTAGACGCCTGTTTGTGTTGCTTGATGTAAAACCCATCCATCACAAAGTTTGTCTCTTTGGTCTTCCTGCAGTCATTTATGCGCTGTATTCCTGGCGTAGGGATCTACTTCAGCACATTTTACTCGCTGAAGCAGCATTTCTTTCTGGACGGGTCTCCAAATGCGGGGGAGGCGGTGTTGCTAGGGGGAGGGGCTCGATGCGTGGCAGGTGTGGCCATGCTGCCCATCACAGTCATTAAAACTCGTTTTGAGGTGAGGAAAAAATAGCTTTTAATACAAACGCTATATTCTGTTTATTTACTACGATTGTTTGTCATTGTAAGGAAGTCCTGTTATATGTCTTATGAGTATATTTTGTATTTTCTTCAGAGTGGGCGATACAACTACGCAAGTGTTGCTGGAGCTCTCAAAAGTGTGTGTCAGAAAGAGGGTCCGAGGGCTTTGTATTCTGGGCTCACGGCAACCTTGCTCAGAGACGTCCCATTCTCTGGGATATATGTTATGTTCTACAGTCAGGCCAAAAAAGCCATACCACAGGGTGAGTTTATATGATATAATGTGTATTTGTAGTTTTCTTGAACATATACTTATTTAGAAGGATCGGGCATGTTTTACTAATGTCTCTCTCTTTCTCTCTCACTTAGAGGTCAGCTCATCATCTTTTGTCCCCCTGGTTAATTTCGGCTGTGGTGTGGTTGCTGGTATTTTGGCCTCTCTGGCCACTCAGCCAGCAGATGTGATAAAAACTCACATGCAAGTGAGCCCAGGACTGTATCCCAGGACCAGCGATGCTGTACGTTTCGTTTATGCTGTAAGTATCAGAGGAAGTTATTTACTTGCAATGCTTGCGCCTTTGAGCATTTGGGACGCCAGAGTCAGCAGAGTACTTGCCGGTTGTATAACACCGTAGAAAAGGAGGATTTTGGGCTGGCAAATGTGGGTTTTTTTTAGATAAAAAGAAGAAAGTAATATATAAGCGATTTGACAAATCCTCTTTACATTGCTGAGCACTTCGTTAGAACAAACCAACTCGATAGTGTTATACGACTGGAAGTTAGTCTGGGGACTCAGGCATCGCAAAATCTCACTGCTGCCATCTTGTGCAACTACCCCAATATTTTATTGACCTTTTGAAAATCTTAACAATTATTTTATTGACCCTTAAATCTTTACGAATATAAAATGCAGTCAGATACAAAATGAAAATGTTATTATTTTAAATTTCACATGACGTCTCTGATCTAGTATTGGTCTAAGAAAAGAATATTAACATAAATAGTAAAAATAATACAAAAAACGTATTATATGAGGATCTGAAACATGCTAGGCATGCTATTACATCACATTACAAACAATAAATGCATTGTGAATTTTGTTGAATTCCTTGACTAAAGGGAGCTGTATAGTTGTGGATGGGGCAAAATATAGTGACTCGTATTCATCTGTGTGTTTCAGGAGCATGGCTTGAGTGGGTTTTTTCGAGGAGCGGTTCCTCGTTCTGTGAGGAGAACCCTAATGGCTGCGATGGCCTGGACGGTGTATGAGCAGCTGATGGCTCGCATGGGCCTGAAGTCTTAAGCAGACACGCTTTATCTGTGGACTTTCATACCGTGTGTGATAGTAACAGAGTGTCTTTGACCTGTGCAGACGATGACAGACCTGCACATGTACAATTGTCTGTTTATGTTTGTATTTTTAAAGTGAGTTATCTTGTGAGACCTCTGACAGTGACATTCCTAAATCGCCGCAGTGTGGGTATGTCAGCCTTAGACTGTTGACGTCTGCAAATTCAGACAGATGTCTGCACTGAAACATACCAATGAGAGACAGAGCGCTCAAAGCAAACACAAGAAAATCCTCCTTTTGGCAACCGACCAATGAACTCTCAGTGGCCATTTTGCCAACAACGTTTTTCTGGGCTCCGGTGTTCTGAGACCCTTCTTAAGCCCAGTCTCCTCAGTTAAAAATCCTAGTATAGGAGGAGACTTAATAGTTTTATAAAGCTCCAGCGCTCAGACAATCAGACTGAATTACCCCAGGGCTGAGAAACTGGACTAACACCACACGACTCATCCACAGACCCTGATACTGACTGATATTTGTGGGTCTCAATGCGATTATCATGCTGCTGATCTTTTGTGCTGATGTAAGGAGAGACGGCAGACGGGATTCATCTGCTATATCTACAGAAGAAAATGAAAACTGAAACTGGAAATTGCGTGAAATGAACAAGAGTTTCCTGGGTACAGAGAAAACCAGGGCATTGCGTGAACAGGAAATGACTACATCATTATTAAAAAAAGATTCTATAGTTCCAGAATGAAGGTGAAGTATGTTTACACGTGTCAGTGAGAAATACTGCAATTTTATTTTACTCTGTGTGCAAGTGTGTTGTCAGTCCGTTTTTGTGTAAAACCTGCTGTGAGACACCATCGTGTCGTCAGTGGTGGTCAGCGTGAACATGACAGTGTGGTGGTTTTGGGGGTCTCATGATACCCAAAAAATATGTCGAGTGTCATATTTAACCCCAAAATAAAAAATTCCTGGATTATAGACTGTTCGGATTTTTGGCATTGTGACATGAGACTTTATCACAGTCTTTATTTAGCAAACATTTTTCTAACAATTTGAAGAGAAATACAATTTTAAATGGTAATTTAACAGTGCAAGAAATCCTACCGGTCGTTCAACGCGAGTTGTCTTCATGCAGATGTAAGATTACTTTTATTTGTATTTGATTTAGAAATGTGACATGTTTTAATGAAATTCAACTTTGTGATTTATCAGGTTTTTTTCAACATTTTGTCTTTGTGATGATACTTTGCCTACTAACACTTTCACACATGTGTGCTTGAAGTGTGACTTTACATTAATAATGCACAAAGAAATGTTGGCGGTTCATATCATGTTATGTCAAGTATAAGGTCGACCATTTAACTCGAAAAATGTCATGAGCTAAATTCAGTACAGTAATTCAATAATTTTTTTATTCCTGTGATTAACTCAATTGTTTATCCTGACACTACAGGCTTGACCACTGCACAATAAAAATTGTTTAATTTCCATGATGTTTAGATTATTGTAAAAACAGTTGGAGTTAAGGATTACCAACCTGTTCGTCCATTACATTTGGATCACATTACATTGATCTCCACATCATAGTTTGTGAAAGCACTTTAAATTCTCTAAGTTAACTTCTTTCGAACTGAATCTGGTTGGTATGTATGGGAGTGTCGGTCAAACTTTGCTGTATGTGAGCCTTTGTGCTGTACTGTGAAGATATTTTGCCTTCACACAGTCAGTATTTTATCCTCAGCATTTCTAATTGCCATTATTGTTGATATTTTGTTTGTGTTGAAATGCACAATGTTGTGCCTATGTTAATATATGACTTCAATTGTCCCATTTTATAAATAAATGTTATGAGGTTTAATGCAGCCGGTTTTGGTTATTGAGTAAAGATGCACTGTGTTCATGTGCTTTTGCCACCATTTGTTTAGAAGTATACTTAAACCAAGCTTTACACGTTTATTAAATACTTAAAGCACTCCAAAGCAAGTGGACACAAAATATAATTTTGATATTTATTGTATTTTTCAAGATTTTGCAGTACTTTGGTATAACAATTGTTATTTCACAAATGAGATGCTGTATTTTTTGTTATTATGGCTTAAATAACAAAAACAAACCAACTGCAGTTTCATTGATCGTAATTAGAATGCACAACAATAAAAACATGATTTTTGAAAGATGTGACTGAAGTAATATCATGTGGCACGTTTCAGTTGTGGTCCTCCACCAGTAGATGGCGCCATTACGTGATGGAATAGACGATCAGAGTACAGAGTAAGAAAATGCGACGTCTGATTGGCAGACATCAGACTATATATAGTACGTAGTTTCCTGCGCCCGCCCTCTTTTTGCCGTGAGGTGCAGAACTCCATACGGCGTTGTCTCGTGGTAAGCAAATCTTCGTACGTTTGAGCGCTTTTAAAACGTTGATTGTGACCAGAGTCGCTTCGGCGGAAGGGAAACGTAACTATTCCGTAATGATTCACGTTTAACGAGAAAATTCCCCCTCAACTCAGTTTAAATGATCGATGTTTTAAACACGTCGTGCGATCGGCCCAGCTCCGTGAAGCGCGTGCGCGCCAGTGTCGCGTTCTGAGGTAGTTTATAAATCTGACCAACTTGACTTCACTGTGCAGTTGATTCCTTTTGACTTGACTTAGTTGATTCTTTTTTTAAACTTGTATAATATTAAAGTACAAATATTACGACAGTTTTCGAATTACCAATGCGTTTTGCATGTACATGTTCTAGCTCGCGTGCTCTTTGTAACGTTAATATAAATGATCCAGGATCAGATGCGCAAACTTCACGCACACTGTTAAAACCCGACACTTCTGTTGGTGTTCGGGCGTCGGAAGTGTGCTAAAGTGATCCAGCCGGGTTTTCGCAACGCTAGAAGGGCTCATCTTTGCCCACGAATGGGGTTAAACACCCACCCGAGCTACATCTAAGAGCTTATTTACGAAATGAGACGACGTTCTTTTTAGATCACGTGTTTTTATGCATTGATGTGGAAAGTTGATTTTGCTGCAATGAAACTTCAAACAAAGGTACTGGTGTCAAAAACATTAATAACTGAATTCCTCGAGTCAGCATAGTGACGTAAGCACGTCTGACTCCATTTCTAGAAAACTACATTCATCGGGTTTAAGTCATTTCACCTTATTTTATTAACCAATCCTCTTATGTACGGAGAATAAATGACCCAGATTTGGTCATACTGTTGGATTGTGGCCGGAAAGATTCTTAAACTACTAGACGTCAAACGCAGTTGTGCGCGGTGTGTTTCTGAATCTCATTCAACTGTTTAAAACGAAGAGAAATACTTTGGGAATGATTAAAAACAGACATATCATTCGTATCAATCAAACTGCATTTGATTTGATGTTAAACATAACCATAAAGAACATCTAAAACAAGTTATTTTGGAAACAATTTTCATTTACCACACACACTTTACGAGTTGTTTTTTGTTTCCCTTGCAGCTTTTCCACTAAACTCGTAACGCAGGGAAAGTGGTCACGATGTCCGGAGGTCTGGATGTCCTTCAGATGAAGGAGGAAGATGTGCTTAAGTTCCTGGCCGCAGGAACCCATCTGGGAGGAACCAACCTGGACTACCAGATGGAGCACTACGTCTACAAGAGAAAGAGTGACGGTAAGAGAAAAGATGACCAGGCAGCCCAAAGCTGTAACCGTTTGGCATTAACTAGTTATTTACCATTTACTAGTTGTGTTTTACTGTAGGCGTGTACATCATCAATCTAAAAAAGACTTGGGAGAAACTCCTGCTGGCTGCTCGTGCTATTGTTGCCATTGAGAATCCAGCTGACGTGTGTGTTATCTCCTCCAGAAACACTGGCCAGGTAAATGGAGAACTTTTTACGATGATGATTTGTCAGAAAACAAATGTTATATTACAGTAATTTGAGTGCACACTTTTAAAGCCTGGCACTGCTATCGGTGTTCAGGTGTCGGAAGTGTGCTAAAGCAAGCAGGCCGGGATTCGCTAACACCATTAGGGCCGACGTGCCCAATGAATGGCGTTTGATAGCAACCTGAGCTACAAGCTACTCGCATTTCGGTTTTTGTAGCCCACCGTATGTCTGCTTGTGCCCTTTTTAAAAGGAATCATGAGTATGATGTTTTTCTTTTAGAGAGCTGTGCTCAAGTTCGCCTCGGCCTCTGGTGCCACCACCTTCGCTGGTCGTTTCACTCCTGGAACCTTCACCAATCAAATTCAGGCTGCTTTCAGAGAGCCCCGCCTCCTGATTGTGACCGATCCTCGTGCTGACCATCAGCCACTGACTGAAGCCTCATACGTCAACATTCCAACCATCGCCATGTGCAACACAGACTCTCCTCTGAGATACGTCGACATTGCCATCCCCTGCAACAACAAGGTACTGCTGCTTCTAGGTGTGACACAAAACTGAGTTTTTTGAGAGGCTAATGTTTTTTGTGTTTAGGGTCACCACTCTGTGGGTTTGATGTGGTGGATGTTGGCTAGAGAGGTTCTCAGGATGAGGGGCACCATCTCCAGAGAGCATCCATGGGAGGTCATGCCTGATCTGTACTTCTACAGAGATCCCGAGGAGGTAAGATGCTGCCGTTTGGTTGATATATTTAAGCTTGGGTCATTTGATGCGATGGTCTGCTCAACGATTCTCTTTCCCGCCTCTAGATTGAGAAGGAAGAGCAGGCTGCTGCTGAGAAGGCTGTTGGTAAGGAGGAGTTCCAGGGTGAATGGACCGCCCCTGTGGCCGATTTCACCCAGCCCGAGGTGGCTGACTGGTCTGAGGGTGTTCAGGTTCCATCTGTCCCCATCCAGCAGTTCCCAGCTAGCGTTGAAGGTAAGCCTCTCATCTTAGACTTGGTCAATGTCTGAATGTGCTGTAAAAAATCATTTTCTAATGCTATATTGTCATTTTAGCTGCCCCTGCCAAGCCTGCGACTACAGAGGTGTTTGCAGGTAAGCTTCCTTTACATTAATATAAGGCGAAGCTGTGGAGATCAGAATCACACATTGAATTCATAGAATACACAAGAATGATGTGTAATTTGAATATTTTCTTTATAACAGAGGACTGGAGTGCTCAGCCTGCCACAGAGGACTGGTCTGCTGCCCCCACGGCTCAGACTGGAGACTGGGGCGGCACCACCGCAGACTGGTCTTGATTGAAGTTAACCAGAGTCCAGTCACAACATTGAACAATAAACCTGGTTGTTTAAAAGATTGTTTGCGTGGTGTTTTGTCTGCAGCCTAAAATAAGTGATAACAATGTGAAAGGCCGGATCATCAGGGCTTTTGTCCACCTATTCCACTACAATTCTAACAGGCACCAGTTAATGCATCTGTGGGCTTTTGGCAAGATCTAAGACCGAATACACATTAAATTGATATAATTAAAAATGATAGGGTAGGACTAAATGATGCTTAACATACACGGAGCCCATTTGCATTGCTTTAGTTTTACAAAGCGTTCATCATTCGAAAGCTTAAACACATTTATGAGTTCGCAGTCAATGACATGTAAAAGAATAGGGGCGCTCGTATAAGGATTTAATGCGTTTGTGTGAAGTTAGCTAGACCTGTTGTTCTATAACCTAAAGGCTCTTCACAAGTAAAGATTGATGGCTTCGGTTTTAATTTTGTGTGACCGTGTTAAAACCGTTGTTAATTTTAGGTTTATTTTTCTAGTGTAAAAGACATCACCCCAGTTGGGAATTGCACCCACAATCCCTGGATTATGAGGACAATCCTTTATCCATTAGTCCACTGGTGCTTATATATAGATGGTCATCAATATCCTAAACGCTTTGCCCCTATTTCCAGATCTTTTTTTAAACATAGCATTTAGGACAATAATTATATTTGGTTTTAACTAATCTTGAATAATATAAACTATATTGATATGAAATAATTTGTATGCTCTCACCCAAAATGCTGGTTATTTTATTTGTAATGGGTTTCATTTTTTCATCTTTATTCATTTGTGTAAATACAAAAATAGTTTTTTAATAGATTGTTGTTAATATTTGTTGTTCACATATTGGAACTGTGAATGACTTAAAACCAAGAGTTTAGGTTGTGCCCCAGTCGCAGTTTATAAAATGCACAAAAGACTGGAAATTATTATTAGTTGCTTTCTCAATCTCTTACATTTTCTTTTGGAGGAAAAACTGCAATATACAATATTTATTTGATCATATGTAGTGATGCACAAAGTTAAATTCTTGCCGAAACGAACATTTAGGATGCACTTGGCTGAAAACCGATACCAAAAGTAAAAATGTATTTCAAAAAACCTTTTGATATCGTTTTTTGCATAATATTTATAATAATGCACTTTATTACTCCCCAAAATGTTGCATTAAACAGAATATACAAGTTAAAATGTAGACAATTTTATCTGCACAAATTCCATCTTATTTTGCATTATTACAGCATCTGTTCTAAAACAAATTGATCTGAGGGACCCCCAAGTCCATTTAATTTCTAATGGGGGTCCCAGCCCCCTTATTGGAGCACTGGTGCACAGTACTGGACACTTAGCACTCACTAGTTGTCCACTACACCTCAGTGTGTTGTAGCTGTATCTCAATCAAATGTTATGCGGGATTGTTCTCATGTAAATGCATTTCGATGAAAATATATCACCCCAGATGGGACTCGAACCCACAATCCCTGGCTTAGGAGGCCAGTGCCTTATCCATTAGGCCACTGGGGCTTGCAGACAACATCAGAAAAGTGAGCTCTATGATTATATTATTTTATATCAGAAATTATTTTATTTGATCTGGTCATTGAAGTATTTTAAATCATATTTCTATTCGCAAGCTTACAATACAGAACCGTGCGTGTATCACAACGCTTTCCACTTAATGAAGGATGCGTTGCTAAGCAACAGCCTGACGCCTCGCCACCAAACATGGCAGTCGAGGTTAGCTAAGAGGAGGATTGAGAATGAGATGATGAAGATATTTGCACGTGCTTTACGATTCAAGACGTGATTAATTTAATTAAGTAAAAGTCGACAGTGTTTAACTGAAGATATTGCAGACCTGTTGACTCGTGCGCAGAAGCGAGCGCTTGTTCGCTAACTTTAGCTAGCTGCTTAGCTATCTGTGCTAATTTACTATCTGCCTTATTTGTTTATTTGACATTTGTATTCAGTTCTAGCTCGTGTTGTGAAATATTTCGCTGGCTATATGATGGCTGGAATGTTATTATAGTGATTATATAGCGGTCTGCTCAATTCATCACCGGGGAGAGTCTGAGCATCGTCACCATGGTGAGTATCATGCTAGTGTGTTGTATTCAGATCACAGAAAATGGGCTTTACAAGTAAACATGTTGTTTTAATTGCTCATAATTGTATTCTTTGATTTGTCGGCAGTTACACAGTGTGGATCCGTTTTGTTATGTTTTCATTGCAAATATATCCTACAAAGTATTTTTGTCCTGTTTATAAATAACAAATATCGACATTTGCTTTTCGTATCTAATACATTTTTAATAACATTTCCAAACAATTTTTGTCTTACAATTCATTTAGCTTCACGATTAAACATTTAGAATGTTTAGATAATTGTTCTATAAACCAAACAAAGATAATTAGTAAGAAAATCATTTTAATAATAATTATAATTATTATTAGTACTACAATTATTTACTATTTAAACCTATAACACGACAAATATTAAACAATAACAAATACTAGAATACAAGCAAAACATTAATTGCAATAAAATGCTTAAAACAAAGTTTAGAAAAGATTTTATTTTTTTTAACAAAATCTTTTTCTAACCTGTGTGCAAATGATTGTTTCATTGTTAATTACATAACCGCAGCGATTAAACATAAATAATATTCATCAATGACAGAATAATATTCATAATAACACAGATAAAATAAGACGATTGGCTCAGGGTGTTGTCCCGAATAAGTAGATAAATAAACATTTGGAGTGTGGAGGAATTAGATATGCACATTAAACAAAAATAAATGATTGGAAACCTTGGCTTGGCAGCACTGTATACTACACCCTGACTGCAAATCTGTTGTTTCTGTCGTGAAGATTTTGTCTCGGATGAAACCGGCTGTGGGTGGCGAGACATCCGCCAGTTCCAGTGAGAAGAAAAGAAAAAATAAAACGAAAAAGACCCCAAAACTTGAGGATTATCTTAATCATAGAGACTATCTGGGAGCCCTGACTCTACTGGAGGTACAAGCAACATTGATGTCAGTAAATAAGCGCTGAGATTTTATCTTCATGTCGATTTGACCTTTGTACCCTTCGAACGGTCTGTAATGTCAGTTCCAGCGTAATGGCGGGGTGTCTGTGGACCACGAAGATCTATGGATCGTTTACTGTGCCTTCCATCTGGGGGACCACAAGAGATCCATGGAGGTTAGTCACAGAGACAATTGATGTGTGAATATATGAATATTAAAATCTCACTCATAAACGTATTGTTATGTTTAGGAGTACAAGGCCATGACTTTGAAACCAGATTGTCCAGAGGATGTGTGGGTGTATCTGGGTTGTACTCTCTTTTTTCTGGGACTTTATAAAGAGGCTGAAGAGGCGGCACTGAAGGGTTCGTCATCTCTTTTTTTCATAGGTGTAGCTGTCCGTGCATTCACGCAAACATATCAACCAAACGCTGCCATGTGCTTTTGTTTTCAGGACCAAAGTCTCAGATTCAGAATCGCCTTCTCTTTCATTTAGCTCATAAGGTAAAAAAGCCTTTGTCTTATTGATGTTATTTGCATTATCATGAAGGCGTCCGACGGTGATTTGCTCTGTTTTTCTGTCTGAAGTTTAATGATGAAAAGAAGCTGATGGGATTCCATCAGAATCTGGAGGACGTGACGGAGGATCAGCTGAGTCTGGCCTCCATTCACTACATGCGCTCTCACTATCAAGAGGCCATTGACATCTATAAACGCATCTTATTGCAGAACAGGCAGGTCACAACATGCTGAAGCAACCATGCCGTTGTCACATATGCGAATAAAACAAGCAGAGATTTTAACTTTAGAATCCTTGTGCAGTTTTTTGTTTTCCTTGTCAATATACTCCTAGTTCAACAACGGTAAAAGCTGAAACGTTAAATAATGATGTATATCTTTCAATTCTACAGAGACTTTCTTGCCCTGAATGTGTACGTAGCCCTGTGCTACTATAAAATGGATTATTATGACGTATCTCAGGAGGTTTTGGCCGTGTATCTACAGAGTATTCCCGACTCCACCATCGCCCTCAACCTTAAAGCCTGCAATCACTTTAGACTCTATAACGGCAAAGCTGCCGAGGTACTTTACCGCACGTTCTAACACAGTGTTTCTGTTTACGGCATGAAAACAGGTCAGTTGTATTATAACAAGCAATATGACACTTATACTGTACCATGGTATGTGTGAATACTCGATTCTGATTGGCTGGAAGGTGTGCATTAAAACCGCTTAATGCACGGGGAGTTGTTTGAAATGAAGTGACAAAAACAACTATAATTTTAATCTGTCTGATCAAAAATTGCACTGTAAACATCAATGGCAGCTTTAACTTCGCAAATGACCGTGGTATAAGCGGCATAATCCACGGCTAGCCGTGCATTAAAGGATTTTCTTGGCCTCCACGTAGCTGTGGATTATCCCTTACTTACGTATAATGTAGGTGGTTATAAAAAACAAGTTAGGCAACATTTTATCACCTTATCACAGGAAGATACAATTTCATTATTATGTCATTAATATTTTTAAGGACAGAATTTACAATGCATTCACTTGATTTTGATTTTATTTGATTGACTAATGGAAATTGGCAACAATAACAATGTCATCGGCTCGCCCATGCAACCTTGGTTATGTTACCAGAAGTAAGGGCTGTTTAAGAGGCATAATCTTTCACAAAAGATGATGAACAATAAGCATTTCATTAGAATAGTGTGCGCTGATCAATAAGGCTAATGTCAGTTTTACTATGAACATAAACAGGGATTAGATTTTTGTCTGTAATGCATGTGTATGAATTGTTGTCTCCCCCTTGTAGACGGAGTTGAAGAACCTGATAGACATCTCCTCCAGCTCGTTTCAGTTTGCCAAAGAGCTCATCCAGCACAATCTGGTGGTGTTTCGTGGCGGCGAGGGAGCGCTGCAGGTTCTACCTCCTCTGATTGATGTCATATCAGAGGCAAGACTCAATCTGGTCATTTACTATCTCAGACAAGGTGATCAGACTAGACCTCTTGTCCTTAAAAGATTCACTGAGACTAAGCAGGTTTATTATTAACTGTGTCATTTCATCTTCAGATGACATTCAGGAGGCCTACAAACTCATCAAAGACCTCGAGCCCACCACACCTCAGGTATTAATGCAATGTGAAAGTTAACTGGATTACAGTTTGTGAGTGTTAAGAGTGAGTGTTAATACTCTGGTGTTATTTGCAGGAGTACATTCTGAAGGGGGTGGTGAATGCAGCTCTGGGACAAGAAATCGGATCGGTTCGTGAAGTTTATCCGTATCTGTTATCACGATTATGATATTTTCATTTTTTTGTGCTTTTTAAACATTGGTTTGTGTTAATTTTTAACAGAGGGACCATTTGAAAATTGCCCAGCAGTTTTTCCAGTTGGTCGGCGGCTCGGCCAGTGAATGCGGTAACATCATTGTTTAGGCTAACCATTACAATATTAGCGCTGGTTCAGCGGCCGAGCCTCTGTGCTGTGTGGAAGAGAGCCAATGACTGGCTTCGTATTCTCCACACACACCGAACTTTGTCCTAGATACAAAAAAACACATTTAAAGGTTCAGTTTTGTGTCTCTTCTGTAATATTAAACTCAGTGCCGGTCAGCAGTGGATTAATCGAGAAAATGCGAAATACGTGTCTATGCAGCCCATGAGACTGAATTCATACGTGCATACTGTATATACCAAACTATGAAGCTGTTTTTTATCTTTAGTAGAAGATAGGGGTATAATTACATCACTGCGTGCAGGAAAAAAAAGAAATGTTGACGCAGGTCAACCAATAAGATTAAACAGATGTCATATTCTAAAAATATGGCTGTAGTTCTATAATACATGCCACAAATATTGTTACGCTTCAATAAGCGTTGGTAAAGTTAATCATTAACTAAAACTGTTCAAACATTTCTGTTTATTCAAATCAAATATATTATAAAATTAAATACTACAAAAAAAATCATAAACGAAAATTTGGAATATTGCTTTAGCAATAAACTGAAGTGAATTAAAATTGACTGAATTAGTACTGAAAACAAATAAAAAAAGATCTAAAACCGAAATAATATTGCATGGCAATATTATAAATGTATAAATAACAAAATGACAAAATGATATAAAAGGAAAATATGAATAAAGCTACAATAAAATAAACTAAAATAACTCTTTGCACACGGTTGATGCTTCAACTATTTTAACTGCAGATGACATGTGCATTTGGCGAGTATCAGATTTTTAAGCCATGTGTTATATTATGGTTCCTATCACAGTTCCACTGGTGAATACGTGTCAATAATTCTGCGGCCGGCTCTAATCTTGACCAAACGTCTCTGTGGCTGATAGATGTTAACTTTGTTTCTCTGGATATAGTTAATGACTGATTTCTCTCTTTCCTCATCCTATAAGACACAATACCAGGCAGGCAGTGTATGGCCTCTTGTTTCTTCCTGCTCAAACAGTTTGAAGATGTTCTTATCTATCTCAACTCAGTCAAGGTAATGCATGATACATGTGTTTAGATTAAGAGCAAATAACATGAATGTATACAAATTTAGAAATGGATCTTGTTTCCATGTAGAGTTATTTCTACAACGACGACACATTCAACTTCGACTACGCCCAGGCCAAAGCAGCGCTGGGAAACTACAGAGAAGCTGAAGAGGTATCACGTGTGCTTCAGTAAATGTGGTTTGAAAATCAAATGCGTGTTAATGATTCTCAAGGGCTTTGACACTTAATCTGAATTGAATGTGAACAGGTGTTCCTGTTAATCCAGAACGAGAAGATCATGAGCGATTATGTGTACCTGAGCTGGTTGGCGCGCTGCTGTAGGTTCAACAATATCTCTTAGAATCGTAATATTTTCATACAATGGACATGACTGGCTCAATTGTTGAAAACTTTTCTTGTAAGAAATTGCAAGGTGTTTTTTGAATAGTCGATTTACTGATGTCATTCTCTGTTGTAGACATTATGAATCAGAAGGCGCGTCAGGCGTGGGAGCTCTATCTGAGGATGGAAACCTCATCAGACTCGTTTAGCATCCTTCAGCTCATCGCAAATGACTGCTACAAGGTGATTCTTCAAAAACTGCAAGGCGCGATAAGAGAGGTTGCTACGGATACGGTTCTCTGTGATGTATGTGGTCTTGTTTCAGATGGGACAGTTTTATTATGCAGCTAAAGCTTTCGATGCTCTGGAGAGATTGGATCAAAACCCGGAGTACTGGGAGGGGAAGCGGGGAGCATGTGTCGGAATCTTCCAGCTCATACTGGCCGGTCGAGAGTCCAGGTACGAAACTAAACGTTGTTATTTGACAAGATTGACTGTATTTCAGATGAACGTTGCTCAATGAATGGCCTCTGTGGTTATATTTGCTGTTGTTTCTGCAGAGAAACGCTGAAGGAGGTTCTGCCAATGTTGAGGAACAGTGGAAACCCACAGGTTGAGTACATCATCCGTATTATGAAGAAATGGGCCAAAGACAACAGGGTGCTTGTCTGATTGACTCACATCAGCCAACACACACTAACACTTCTGCTTGATCACAGTAGAGGAATCATTTGTCCGTGAACAGGAGCGTTTCTACCTTTTGTAAAATAAAAACAATATATTAGTTTTGTTTTGTGAGCTTGTTTGTCTATTAACAAAATGTGAGGAATGCAACATATCACATGCATCTTACGAATAAAAGACCTTGTGTTATTTACGTTCTCTAAGATCTGTGAGTTCACCACATGGGTAAAAATAAAATTCTATTTTGTTATATTTGTTTAAACGTCAGCTAATGTAAAATATTTTTCAAGTGCTTTTCTGTTTCAAATAAAGTCTCTTAATACGCTAAGAGAAAAATAAACTGTTAAATGATTTCTCCTGGGAACGTCCGTATTGCTTTTAACGGGGGTCATAAAGTTATGTAGTGTAGCTCTCTGGCATTAAACTTTAAGTGTTCACTATGCAGTTATAGTGTCAATAAACATTCTCAATTTGTGTTTTTATTAAAGATATTCAAAGAATATATTTAATTTAATATAAAAGGGACAATATGTAAGTAATGAATAATAATGATTACCCTGCAGGTCCTTGAATATCAAATAGAGTAAAATAGTAAAATAAGGGCACTCGTGAAGTTTGATCTTTTCACAATAACATTCTGTAAATGTCAAATATGTTTTAATATATTTATGAACGGTTATGAAGTTTTGGCATGATAGGTTTACGCCTTTTGCACAGACAAACATTACCAATGATATCCTGTGACAAACTGAACATGTTCTTAGTTAAGACTTGATCAATACATCTCATTGAAAAAGAAATTGATTTAAAAAATAATAATTTCCAATGTGTAATATAAATCCAAGTGTGTTTAAATATCAGTATTCGCAGGACTTGAATGAAAACACTTGACAGCATTAGTTTCATGTCCGTGTATTAGTTCAGTTTCAAGGGGAATCCTTTCAGCACGACGTTACGTCTTTAATTGCTCATTACAGCGTCCGTCGCCGGGGTCTCCGTCTTTGATTGGACACGCCGCTGCCCTCGGTGTCCTCCGATTGGCCACCTCGACGTCTCCGTCGGCACGACGCTTCCGGCGTCCGTGTTGGCGCATGCTCAGTTCTCTCGTCTCCGCTCTTTTATTTACTCTCTCTCATGTAAGATGGCCGTTCTGAGCGACTCGGTCCCCCGAGCGTAGCGATCGAGGATGCTTTCGCCTCCAAAACCGACCTTCACCCGGCCATCTCTACCCGCGAGCTTCCCGTGAGGCGCGGACGGGACTCTAGTATCCGCACGGCCCCTGAGCGCCCCATCCGTCCGACTCGAAGCTCTTGAAATCAAGTTGTTTGGCCCCGCCGCCGAGTGCTCGTCCGAGAACCCTGAACATCCAAATGGCCGAACCGAGAAAAGTGCAGTTTGTCACGCTGTCGGGCCTGGCCGGCGGTCCGGGCGCGGAGGACAAGAGACGGCGGCTGGAAGAGGACGGAGATGCGGAGATGAGCTTTGACAGAGAGGGCAGGATGACGACGACGACGGGCACCGGGGTGACGGCGACGGGTGACCGCGGGGGTTCGATGGGGAAGAGAGACGGCGACGAGCCCCGAGGGAAGACGGTGCGGCTCGATCTGTGTTTGTCCGAGCCCGACGAGCAGCGCTCGGCCGAGTTTAACTACAGCGAGCTCGTTCAGTCTCAACAGGTACCGAGATGTGATGAGGGGACTGCGCGGGGCAGAATGCGGTCTTTGGGTCGTTGCGATGGGGACGGTGTTTGCTGTTTTTCTGCTGACTTGCATTAGCCTGTTAGCAGAGCTGCGTGTCAATAATAAACTTTTTTAAAGACACGCGCGTCGAGTCTTCACAGTGTGATGTGGATGTCATGTACGACGCGTCTCGAGCGTGTTACACGTCATTCACAGCTTATAAACTTAAGATCACCATTGAGCACGTGACGTGGTGTCCCCCAGGGGCCCTGAGCTTTAGGAGTGTGAAGACCATTCAAGCAGATCGGTTGATGTTCATGGAACTTTTATTTTGTAAATGTAGTCACCATTTGGTAAGCCATCTCGTTTGCAACGCATACGTCGTGGGTTCGATCCCACGGAAAACACTGAGATATAAAAACGTTTGCATGTGTATTTCTCAGATGTCGATGAATCCAGAAATAGTTGTGCTCTATTTATATATGGTATCAGCTGTTGTATATTTAGAAGTGTCTGAAATGCTTTGGCCTCCTGACCGTGACGTATTGACAGATAAATCCTCTTTTGCAGGCCAAGAAGGTTCCACGTGGTTCTACGTCTATCCTGGACCCAAACGATCCATTTAACGACGATGAGAGAGAACGTCAGCGAGTCGAGGCGCTGGCCAAAAAGTTCGAAAGCAAATATGTAAGTGTTTCAAGTTCTTCTGTTGTCTGTGAGATGGATGGACGCGCAAAAGCTAAATGAGGGCGTGTTTGTCATTTTGCCGTCGATGTTGACCTTACAGGGTAACGCGGGGAAAAAGAGGCGGAAAGATCGGATGCAGGATCTGATTGACATTGGCTTCGGATATGATGAGAGTGACCCCTTCATAGACAACACGGAAGCTGTGAGTGGGCACTTGCCATGGCAACAGACCTGCGTCGCTATGGAGATGATCGATTGCCATTTAACATGCTGTTTAACCAACACTCTCAATGCCGGCTGAACTTTACGGCCCGGTTTCGCAGACGAGGCTTAGCTTAAGCCAGGACCATGCCTTGGTTGAAATAGGATATTTAAGTCACTTTTATAAAAATGCTTTAGAAAGAAACGTTACTCTGTGGCATTTTTAGACAAAACAAAGGCACTGACTTATTTTAAGATATGTTTGGGCAAGTTATTTTCAGTCGAGACACACATTCATTTAAGTCTGAGACTTAAGCCTTTGAAGTCTGTGAAGCCGGGCCAAAGGGTGTTTCTGTTTAAGGGTCAACAGTGTTTTTTTTATGTTAACGTTTTAGGTATTTGGTTCAAAGTCTCTGTGTTCATAGAGCTCATACTTAGACATGATATCAGAAACACGGCTCACAAATGTCCAGAACACATCTGTATGTCCTTGTGTCTCTTTCTGTTAGTATGATGAGCTTGTCCCAGCCTCTCTGTCCACCAAGCTCGGAGGATTCTACATCAACACGGGTACTTTGCAGTTTAGAGCGGCGTCTGAATCTGAAGGAGAGGATGGAGGAAAAGATCAAAAATCCAGGGTGAGTTTTCCACATTCTCTTTGCTGAGTAAACTCTTTAATTTAGTTAAAAAACAATATTAGCTTAATGATCCATGACACTGTATGGCTTAAACATGTAGATTATTTTCAAATTGCGCATTCATATTTTCATTCATGTAATCTGTAAAGTTTCCCCAAATTTTGATGGAATGATGGGATGCATTTTATAAGATTGGATCATTAAACTTTGTGGAAGGTTTTCTGAAAACGCATATTTAGAAATGTGATTTCTGGTGTCCGTTTCTAGATGAGAGCTGGAGAGGAGCCATTGATAAAGAGAAGGAAGAAGAAAGACGGCACCAGTATAGAAGAGAAGAAACCCAGAAAGAACAAAGTATCCAAACAAGGGTAAGAATTGAACTTTTTTGTAAATCTGAAGTTAAAAAGGTTATTAGAATGTTTGACATTTTGTGGAGTTTAAACTATTTGACAGTATATCGGTTACTTGGAAGCAAAGCCAAAATCACGTGTTAAAACAATTTAGCAGTTTTTGTGACCTCATCATATAATACAAATGTTTGGGAAGCTTATTCTTTAAAATGACTTGATTTTGTTAATGGCACATCACTTCCAGATCGTAAATATAAAAACAATTTGAAAAGTATTTCTGTGGCAAAGTTCATACATGTTAGATAATAGTGGGAAAGGTTATATAAGGAAATGATATAATGTATGGCATACACTCTATTATCACATTTTTAATCAGATACATTAACAAAACTAACTAGAAATAATCATTTTTTTATCAAGTGATTGCAATCATAGTGCTGTATAAGCATGTGTGTGAAACAAGTTTTTATCAGATATTTTAGTAATATTAACTGTAATGGGGGGTTCACGAATTAAGTGATTTGCACTTGTAAATTACATACAAAGTCAATGGAAAGACGAGAATAGAGTCGCAGCAGGCGATGCAAATGGGGCGGCACGTTTGATGCGAACACCATCAATCTCGTCTTCTGAGCAAGTAGAAAGCTCCTGTAACTCAACAAAGTTTAATAAGAGCAATAAAGAGCGAGGAACACAATTGTTCGCGTTTGATGTGAACACCGCATAACATGTTGAAAAGACAAATAGTTTGTGTTTTTGATGTATTTGCTCACAGAGTGACTGGCATCAACCTTCACCGTCCTGAGAAGAAGAAAAGAAAGAAACTAATGAAGGATTCGCTGTGTCTTGCTGCAATGCTCCGCCGTTTCACGCGAGAGAAGGAAGAACTTCGGAGACGCGACGCTAACACACCTCACGTTGGCCCTAGTCTCACCAGCATGCCCAATTCCCACAACCTCCTGCAGAACTCCCATCTCCAAGGAAACAACAATGACCTTTCACTGGCCGACCTTACGGCAGATCCTGCCATGATGTCATTGCTCAGTTCCGCCAACGAACATGAAATTCAGGATATCATCCAGGACCTGGACTTTAGTTTTTTGGATGCGGGTCTTCAGATGACCCCTTCCAGTAGGGAGAACGGACAGGTCGAGACGGGCTCATCGTCTAGGCACAAGATTGCAGGAGGGGTGTTGAGTCGAGGGCTCATCTCTCTTCCACCTCTCCCTGAGGGACTTCCAGCACCCTTGATCAAACGGATAGAGGACCTACGAGCTGTGAGTCCCTATTCTGTCCATTCATCATTGTCTGTTTTATAGAAGCATTAAGGGAAAGACAATTTCTAGAAAATACTTGCATTCATTGAAATACATCATGTCTGAATGAACAGGAACATACATACGTTTAAATATCGAACACAGTAAAAGCTTTATTCTGACCTGACAATCGTTCTACTATTGCATAATATTGTCGTAATGCCTAATCCAATACACAATCATTTCAACCGTTCAAACCGTAAAAAAGTAACCATGAGGAAAGTAAATATGCAGTTTAGACCCACGATGAGTTGTTGACAACAATCCTTTTACTCTGCAATCTGATGAAATCTGTTGGATGTAGGTTCTCATTTTAAAAACACTTCAGGGAGTTTATGTTAACGCTGTAATGACATTTTCCTGCGTAACCTGATTTTTTTGTATTCATTTGAACTCAGGCATCAAGGCAATTTGATCAAGAAGGCAGAAAGAAATTCTTCACTTTGGATATGAATAATATCTTGCTGGAGTGAGTGAAATCGCAATCTGTTCTCATTCCACCTTTAAGACTTGAATTTGTCTTCTGTCGAATCATGTTCTCCTTCATTTATCGTCCCGTTTTTTCTTCTTCCAGCATTGATCTGCAGGTTCAGGAGCAGCCGGCAGACGTCCGGTCACAGGTGTACTCTCACCTCGAGGCCTTTGTGCCCTGTAACAAAGAGGCGCTACTCAAACGCCTCAAAAAACTCAGCCTCAACATCCAGGTGAGGGAGGTACATCACTTCCCTTACTCCGTACCGGGAGGGTTTACAGGAAAACTTTGTCAAATTCTGTCGTCGTTTAACAAATGTCCCAATGTTGTTTGTGGTCTATCAGGATGATCGTCTGCGCACACCCTTATTAAACCTCAAACTGGCCGTGTGCAGTGTCATGCCAGAGCAGATCGCCAGATATAACATGGACTGCATGGCGAAAGTTGCTGCCAAGTAAGTCTGAGCTTTTTAGCTTTCCTGCCTACAGGATTTCATTTGCTAAAAGGGACAAGTAGAACGATGAGTGCGTTACAGAATTAGAGCTTGTTTTAACTGTGCTAGGCAGCAGATGGAGGAGAGCGAGAAGAACGGATCAGAGGACGATGATGACGAGAAACCAGGGAAGAGGGTGATGGGACCAAGGAAGAAGTTTATATGGGACGACAAACTCAGGTTTGAATCTTTTCGTGTTCGGTGTAATGTCACTAATGGGTTGTCATTTACAGGCCACGATGTTCAAATCGTAAACACGAGTGCGTTTGTTTTTCCAGGACTCTCTTGTGCAACCTGGTGCGTGTGAAGCTGAGCTGCTATGAGCTGGAGCAGTGTTCTCAGTCTGTGGAAGACTATCTCAAAGCCTTCATGGAGAATGAAGTCAAACCTCTCTGGCCCAAAGGCTGGATGCAGGCGAGGTGTGTGTGCAATGTCGTAACCCTGCGCTGATGCTATATCTGGTGCCAAGGGACTATGTAACCAAAAGTCTTTGTTTGTTTAGGATGCTTTTTAAGGAGAGTCGTGTGGTACACGGTCACCTTACAGGCCTGTGAGTATATCAACATGTTCATTTGCATTTACACCAACGTTCTAAATGATTAAAAGGCAGCCGACAAAACGCAGTATATCCGATTCATAAACTAGTCCAAAACTAATGAATAGATTCTCAAATTTGAGTGTTGTAATATTTTTGTCCTACAGGGGTAAGAAAAGAATTGTTCCAACCCCCAAAGTTGCCAAAATGACGGTATGTGAAACTAAACTACACTGTTGTCTTTACACTCAGAAACAGTTCTCTGTTTCACTACTTCTAGTTTGACCTTTGTTTCTCCAATGATCTGATCCAGGAGTTCAGCTGGACACAAAGACCCGCCGCAGGTGTTGGAACTGCTTCTACCTCTCCTGCCTTGCCTGCTTGCAGACCGCCGTCTTCACCCTCCGAACCTATCTGCCTCTCAGATTCATTGGACGAAGATCTAGCCGCTAACTCCCTGGACTCCATTTCCCAGGCTCTTGCTCTTCTCAGTAACGCTGCCAAGGGTCTGACGCCAAACAACGGTGTACCTGCCTCATCTCCTGGAATCGCCAGATCCTTATCGGTGGTCAGCCACTATTCTTCTCCTCTGTCGCATTCCTCCCCTGCAGCGAAGATGGAGCCCTCTGGTGTCTCGAATAAGAACAGTTTAACTACCTCTCCTTCCCTCTGCTCTCCTATCACCTCATCTCCTTTGTCATCCATGCGAGGAGAGACCTTCACAATGTTAAAAGATACCGGATCCTTGCAGAGACATCCAGTAACGGCCGCTCACAGAATTATTAACGCAGCGCAGGCTGCTAAGCCCCGGCCACCCCCTACTGCCTCACCCCTCTTGCCGCCCCAGCAGAGGCCCTTCGGGGCGATCGTTAAACCGGGCCTAACTCCACCACCTGTCGGACATGCCAAGAACTGCGCTAACAAATCCGGCGTCGTCGTCGTCGGTGGGATAACCGGCACCGGAGTTTCCAAGCAGCCTCGTATGAGCCCGCACACTTTGCAGTTGAAGTCCAAAAGCCCTCAGCAGTCACGGGTACCCAGTTCTCCCCCTACGAACTGTTCCTCTCCTTCCACCCTGTTATCACAGGCCAAGACTGTCTCTATGCCACACAACCAGTCAAACTTTATCACCCCCATGCAAGCCACGCTTACTAAGTCTTCCCACAGTAGTAGCTCTCCCATCATCAAACTCACACCACGACCCCCTGCTCCTACCCCACCTCCCTCTTCCTCTCCTTGCCCTTCATCATCTCCCTCCCTGATTCATCCCAGACCTCAGATGATCACCAGCCCACACCAGTTTACCCCCAAGAGCCAACTCTTCAGACCAACGTTTACCACACAGGGACCTGGAGTCAAATCCGGATCTGGACAGGCATGCTACAGTTTTGCAGGTGGTCAAAAATCCTCAAGTCCACAGGGTGGCGCAGCCAGCAACACTATATCCACCCTGATGGTTTCGCAGCTGTCTGCGGGTTGCCAGGACAGCAGTCCTTCCCCTTCAGCAGTACCAGCCAATCACAGCCAGCGGCAGAGACCAATGGTAGGGGCTAGCCAGAGTGCCAAGTCCTCAACAAGTCGGGCATCAGCCATGACCCTACAGTCTCCTTCTGTCTCCTCTCACCACTCACAGGTAAGCGGTTCACAATCTGTTACTGCCTCACAACACCACTGCTTTGTTTTATCAAGAGTTCCATCATGTTAAATTTGTATAACTGCTCTCCTCCTCCAGGGGCAAACGGCATCAGGAAATAACCTCTTGGGCTCAGTAACCCCACCCCTCCCCCTGGGTTTCGGGATGCTCGGGGGTCTAGTGCCTGTTTCTCTTCCCTTCCAGTTCCCCTCGCTACTCAACTTCAACCCACCAGGTCCTGGAGTTCCAGGCTGCAGCAACATGGGGGCTTCACCCGCTCAAAACTCAGGATACACCCTGGCACAGAGTAAGTGTCTCTATGCACACTGGCATGCCCTCCTTGTAGCTGCACCCATTTTCCTCCAGTGGGTTGTGTGTTTGCCTGTATTGTGTTATGTATCTTGCATCGCTAGAAACCTTGTCTTTTTTCTGTCTCCCTAACCTTGCTTCCCCCTCTGTTTCCCCATCTTGCATCTTACTTGGGTGATGCGTTTCTGCAATCTCATTTGCCCCTGGATTGATGTGCACTCGTTCATCTCTTCTGTCCATCTTTATTTCCACCCGTCCTGCTGTCCGCCAGATCTATTTAAGAGCCTGCAGCCAGGGTCTCAGGTTGCTCTACCTCCCCACTTGCAGCTTGCTTTCTCAGGTAAACGCTGCAAATCCCTCCAGCTCAGTGGCTTTTTTTGTGTCGTGTTTTTTAGGGTGTTATAAATTGACCCTTCGCTTGTTTGAGTGCTTCTTGCACTGTGTGACAACGGCCTTGCTTCGAAACCTAGTAAATTACTTCGTCGAAATGCATTTCAAAGGCTGTATACTCCGCTTGTATAAAGTAGGTTTCACACGAAGCATACTCTACACAAGTGTTTAAAAATGTTGGTACATTTTTCGTCAGCTCAATTGATTTTGAAACGGAGCATTTGTGTTTTGTAATGAGCATTTCAGTTTGGACTAAAGCAATATCTTAAGCAGTAAAGCACAATGTTTTATTCTTACAGATACAAACCAAAGTCAGGGAGGAGACACCAAGAGGAAGTCCCACTGACCACCAGAAGCAGAATGTACACGCTGGCGGATGTTTTCTTTCTCAGCTGCTCGGAATCAGAACTGAAAAGCTTGAATTGTGCATCGATGTGGCGGGGAAGACTTTCCTACACGCCTAGCTGAGATTAAATTCAGAGTACTTTATCAATGACCTTTTCTTCACATTAACATCACACTGCTTTTAAACTGATTTGGAGAACAGAAGAAAGGATTTTAAATGTTGTCGACATGTTTACAAAAGACCTTAATCACTGTGGACAGAGATAGTTATTGAGAGGAAGAAAACAAAGCAAGATAATTTTTATTTAAGTTATGGAAATGTGCATTCCCGTGTTTATTTTCTTAGATTTTTTTTGGTTTGAAACTATAGGGATGTTGTCATCCAACCGTTTCCTAAAGACTGTTAGAATAGTAGCTATTAATAATAATAATAATACATATGGGTAAATTATTTATAATTTTTTGACACAGGGACGTACGATGTTTAATGTGTACTGGTAGAATAAATAGCATATGTATATAAAATATACACAAATATTACGTGATATATTTTCTTTCAAGGTTAGTCTGTATGATGTTTATCATCTGTGTGTGCAGATGTCTCGCTGTCTTTGGTGCTGTGTATCTCACTGGACCTTGTGGAAAAAATCTCGGAAAATATTCTTTCATGGATGAAGAATGAAGTGTGTGCAAGCTTTTCATAGATTATTGAGATTACCGTCTACTTGAAATGTATTTCAACTTAATTTTATTGCTTATTATCGGTATACCCCCCTCCCGACAATTTCAATAAAAAGCCTTAGTTTGTAAGTTTGAATAACTATGCAGGACTGTACAATGCTTCAATGCAAAAGCAAGCTGTTGTTTAGCGCTCTACTTCTAATCATTAGTGGTGTGTGCGTGTGGATTTTGGGGAGATTTGTGTGTGTGTGTGTCGATTGTCGCAATATGTCACTGGATATTTAGTTCCTACATTTCATCCCATGACGCATTTATCGTTTCAAGATGTCTCGCAATGTTCACCTGCATCTTCTGACTGTGTTAAAATGAGAAATGGCACCAAAGAGGACAGCATTAGCTCAGTTAACAAGCTACAGGTCAGGTGTCTGTGTGTGTTGTCATTGTAATGTTCTGTATCTGTTTGTAGGCCAAACTAAATGTGGGGTCTTTAGTTGTCTCTGTGGATAGTATGGTGACGGACAACATTTCTAAATTGAATTTTATATTGCTTGATTTTCTTTTCTAAAACGCTGAAGTGGGTGGGAACGATTTTAATGGAAGCTCACATCTTGACTTATGAGTCGATTATTTTTGTCTGGATTCTGGAATAATGCGTCATTTTTGTCTCGAGTGAGAGCGCTGAAAAATTATTCAATAAAAAAATTGTGGATATGGAGGTTTTGTACATCAGTAATATTATTGGCAAAGCAGACGACTGCAATGGTTTACAATGTGCTAATGTTATATGTATTCACCAAAAATGATCCCATTTCTTTATTCCATTTGATGTTGACAAAAATATAACAAATTTTGAATCCACGTGGCAAAATGTTTTTATAAACTAAGTTATTGTATAACTGATCAATCGCGAACGTGAAATAATAACACACGTAATCCTTTTTCCAAACCAGTAATGAGAACCACGTTCAGAAAACAAAAGAAAAGCATGCTTCTACATTGAAGGTTTTATTTTTCCTTTACAAAACTCACTGTCTTCTAGAAATACAGTATACAAGAGAAAAACAAGAGGAGAGACATTTGCAGATGAACGTCTGGTTGTCAACAGCCAGTCCAACAATAAAAGTGATACTATAGCAATAATAATAACTGCAATAATAGTAACAAGATCATGGATGATAAAGCTTTCAACCCAATTAAATCACGCTTTCCTCTCACGAGGATTCTTTATATAGTGGATAACATATTTTACCGCACAACGCAATGAGAATACAGGGAACAGGAGAGCAGTATACTGGATATGATTCATAGCGCAGTAAAATACAAAATAACAGAAAGAGGGTTACATAGCATGTTTATTTCCATTTCCTTCAGCCAGTTTTGCCTTCATGTTAGCGTTTCTTACACCGTTATTCACAGTCAACATACTTCATTTATTCGCCAATGTTTTCTAGTTAGTGTCTAAGGCACTTTTTTAAAGTAACACGTCATTCACTGCTAACAGTGGACCGGGTTAATAAAGTTTCCATACATCATCTTACTAATACTGATGAGCGCGAATCTATTATAGCGTTCAAAGCGTTACAGTTGAGCTAATTCAGAAAAGTGCTTTATGAATATTTCTGGTCCAGTTCCTTTTGTTTTCGCATTGATGAGTACGATGAAGACCTTCCTTCATTTGCCGGATCCGTTTCTTCCAATGGCTGTATTCACATGTGATGTATCAAATAGATAAAGCGGCTGGATTTGAGAAGTACCATCAAATTCTCTCACATAAAAAGGGAATAAAACTGATGTAAAAGCTTCATATTAACGTGCGTATGCTTCCAAAATGCTATAGAATTTCTTTCCAGTTGAAGTGGCCTTATATGATTTTTCTACAATGTGCAGTTAATTGCGTTTCGTGACAACATCCAAATTCTTAAAACGCCTCTGAATCGCCCGACATTTTGAACGTGTCTTGAATCAAATCACAAATGCAGTCGCCTGCGCTATTTGTCACGTTTAAACGTATTGAATGCATTTAAATGGAGCGATGCAGAAGCGAGTAGCTTTTCACAGTTTTTCTTTGAAAGTCCATTTCAGATCCGGTCCAGAGCCACAGGACTTAAGCAGCACATGCACCTCTTCACCCAAAAACTGCAGTACAACCAGAGATCTAACCAGTCTGCTTAGCTAGGCGATAGCTTTACATCATTAAACTACATTTGAACAGAATATTTTCATTGTGTACATGAATATGCTCAGTGTGAGGAAGGTTTGATGTGTGAAATGCACTTGTAGGTTTGTAGTGTTCTGTTGTACGAGCGTAGTATTGATGTTCTAAAGGCTGCAAATGTACGCTTGGTCTTGAAGCATTTTTAGAGTAAGGCAGAGTTGATGCTCCCTGAATAGGGAGAGTACAGAAACGTAGGAAGTGTGTCTGTGTGTTATTCTATGTTTCCAGAGCTCAGTGTGGCACTGGAAACAGATAAATGTTTCATGAGAGATATGTGGTAGTGTTGTGTGTCGCTAACTGGTCCTATTTCTGTACCGCTGACCCCACGCTGAGGAGAATGAGATGTTGCGAGACGTTCCGAAGTGGTTGATGCAGCAGGGCTTGTTGTCCACGGGAGGGCGCTGTGCTTATTCCGCTTGAGCCGTCTGGTTCTCATTCAGGTCGCTGGCCTTGCTGTCTGCGTCGTCGTCAGAGAAATCTCCCTCCATCTGCAGCGGTCTGCGCCCAGAACGGCTGGATGAGAAGCTAACAGGACCTCCTCGCCTGGAGGAGCGGGAATGATGTCAGAGGGTTTCCAACAGACTCATTTAAGAATATTATTCGGTTTTATTATTTAAGTCACAACCAAGGATCAAAATGAACTAATGCCAAAACATATCCATGTGATGTGTGTTTACCTGAGCCGATTCTTGAGCGAGTTGACCTCGCGGCTCAGACCCTCGCTGGCTTCAGTAGCATCATCCAGCTCTCTCTGCAGCTTCCTGCGGGAGGCGTTCGCTCGAGTAGCCTCCTCCTCGGCCTCCTCCAGCTGCCTTTTCAACTGCTTCATGCGTGAGTTCGCCTTTTCCATCTAAAACAAAACGCACGGTGAGCTTCTATAACATAATAATTGTACAATTCCGTGGTGCTAATTATTGTGGTAATATTTATTTTCGTGTAGCATACATTTGGTGATATAAATAGTGTATATTTAGTGTATATCATTAATTACGATATATCAGTATATTGCAAATAAACAAAAACTTATAGAATTCTAGAATTTTCAGTAGGACAGGGAAGGTGGGATGAAGCGATGATGGGTGACTACGTCTGGAACTTTGTGAAGATAGTATTGGTCATAAAAGACAAAAAAATTACACTTTTGAAGTTTTGGACGACTCGGTTTTAGTAACTTTTATATTAAACTGTTGTTTTGAGCTCAGTGTTATGCCAGTACCTTGCCAATTCTGAGTACGGGTTATAATACTGAATGTATAAATGTGTGTAAGTACAGTTGATGTTAACAGTAAAATTAAAACGAAACGACTTAAATGTTCTTTTTTTAACATATAATAAAAGGGTCCGGTTTCCCATTTAGGAAAAAAAACAACCAACAGTTCACCTTTAACCTTTAGAGCAATCAACGAAGCAACTTGGAAGCAAAATATAGACACAAATGAATTTCTGTCTGTTCTGATTTAGCTTCCATCTCTTCAGTCTAAGGAGCTGAATATACACTTAAAACACATGCAACATGCCTCTCTTGAACCTCTGTTCACCTGCTCTTTGTACTGGTCGGCATGGCGACGCTCGTCCTCAACTTGCATGAACACCTCCTTGAGTTTCTTTTCTGTGCGACGAACGATTTTATTGGCTGCAGCTCTCTCTCTGTAATGAGCACAGATGGACTTACACACTGATATCTTTATACATGACAGTGTTTGCCACAGGTTTGCACAGAACACCTGCTGCTTACTTCGCCTCCTGCTCAAGCTGCTCCTCTAACTGGATGATCTTGGCCTCCAGGGCGGCGATAGAGGCCTTGAACTTAGATTTGATGGATCCTTCTAGTTCCTGCAGTTTGGCCTTCAGCTCTTTGTTTTGTCTCTCCAGCTGCTGCCTGGCGTTCTCACTCTTCTGGGCGGCACTGCGCTCTCCCGCCAGCTCTGTGTTCAGTGTGTCCACCTGCACATTCACACACAACCGTTTACGACACTGAAGACTGCAGATTAGACTGAAGTTCGGCAGATGGTTTTGAGTTTGTCAACACTTCACCTGCATAGTGGTCTTGCGGAAGCGGTCGTTCAAGAGCTCCATGTTGCCCTGTTCCTCCTCTAGTTCTTCCTCCAGTTGAGCGATGCGAGCCTCCAGTCTCCTCTTCTCATCCAGGAGGGCTGCCCTGATGGACAAACACACAAACTTGAGTAAATATATAGTTAACCTAGGAAAACACAGCAAATGACACAACGTGAGGCATACACTATACACATACAGGGCTGGGAAGGTTCCTTTTTTCAATGCATTTCACTACAGATTACAAAATACATGCTTCAAGAAGTCATCTGTAACTAGGGATGCTCCGATCCACCTTTTTTGCTTCCGATACCGATTCCGATACCTGAGATTCAGTATCGGCCGATACCGAGTACCGATCCGATACTAAGGTAAAAATTTTAAAGTGCACAATTACTTAATAAACTATGTGCATTGCTGTGCAAGACATCAGGCTCGACTTAACATAAATTTCCTGACCCCGTAAAACAAAATAACAAACTAATGATTCACAAATTTAGTAAATAGTTTATTAAACCAGCACCGGTGCAAAACAAATGAAAAATAAAACAAAAGTGTTCACTATCTTTGGACAAAAGACATTCAAAATTAAAGTGCAAATTAAGCAGCTGAATATAACAACAGCTTCACTAGCTTGATAAACGGGTATAAATAAATGGAAACAAAATCTCTTAATAATTTTTAAGAAAGTGCAAAAATAATTAAAAAATCAATTCGCAAAAAAAAGCTGCTGAAATTGAGCAAAAAAGTAATAGCTTTACTGCTTTAGATATTCAAAATAACATGAATCAGATCTTTTTAATGCTTTAGTCACTAAAGCAAAGTCCACTTAACTAAACTAAAGTTTAGTGAAAATAAAATTTAACATCCAACACAGAAACAGATGAATAAAACGCTAGCTTTCCTAGCTTAGTAAAACTGCACGTTTGTTGCATTTAACGTGGCATTTTGTGGCACAAAATTCTCATCCAACCAGTGTGCGGTTAAACTTAAAAGCGACACTGGGGACACGTCGCAGCTCCAGATATCTGTTGTAAAACTCACCGCATTGACATCTTTAATTTTTTCGGATATGTGTTTGCTTTTTGACTTTTCGGTACAGTTCAAGGTAGAGTTAAATATTTACGCTTCGGCGTGTCGTACTGCGGCTCCAGGTGGTTTATAAGGAGTCTGAAGCCATTATTCGCAACGATGGACAGCGGTTGCCCATCCATAACAATGAAAGCGGTGGAACTTATTGGCGTAGTTGTTGTAAAATAACTCCAAATGACAGATATTTTGGCTCGCTCCATGCTGTTCGCTGCTATATGTTCACTTGTTCACGTGCACTACGTACAGAGCACGTTGCTAGCGTATGATGTCGCACGTTGCT
Organism: Barbatula barbatula; assembly: GCF_947034865.1. Classification (NCBI taxonomy): domain Eukaryota; kingdom Metazoa; phylum Chordata; class Actinopteri; order Cypriniformes; family Nemacheilidae; genus Barbatula; species Barbatula barbatula. Next base: position 1,701,045 of record NC_136770.1, read on the forward strand.
AGCGTATGATGTCACACGTTGCTAGCGTATGATGTCGCACGTTGCGCAATGCGCAGCCGCCCACGAGAGAGTTTAAGCGCCGGTGTCTCCATGAACTTTTACATCGTCTAGCACAAATTTTATGTCAGATCGGGTATCGGTGACAAATTGCACCGATACCCGATCTAGAATTTTATTACGTATCGACGCCGATACCCGATACGAATATCGGATCGGAGCATCCCTATCTGTAACATATTTCTTTAGATTACACAAGTTTTGTAACTTCATCTAAATACTTTGAGATACTAATAATGTCCATGAAATAAAGGGATCATCGAACAGAGGACTTTGCTTTGCTCTGCTTATTATATATACACACTCGCAATAGTGAGAAAAAGTCAGAACTGCGAAACAAAAAGTCTCAATTACCTGAAACTTCCTTATACAAGAAACTCACAAACAAGTATCACACTTAATCAGGACAGTACTTTTAATATTACTATTATTACTCTTTGTAAGTCGCTTTGGATAAAAGCATCTGCTAAATGACTAAATGTAAATGTATTAGCATGCAATTTCTATGAACACAGATCCCTCTTAAGTTTCTTACAATTATTCAAATTTTGCATGTTCGGCAAGGGGTATGAAACTTAACAGAACATCTCCAAAAGCATTATTAAAAGAAGTTATGCACAGTAAGCAGAGTTAGAGAATCACAAATTGCTGTTTACATGAATTGCCTGTTACAGTTTATATTAATGTTTAAATGAAATAAATTCCAAGTAATCACTTTTTAACTGTAATTTGTTAACCACCCACTTAAAAGTAACTCAAATTTTGTAGTTAAAGTTACATATATTTGGTTACTCCTCAGCCCTGAACGCATAGGCGAGAGACTCACTTTCCAGAAGCGCTGTTGGAAATCTCATCCGCCAGTTCGTCTCTTTCCTGTTCAGCGTGGCGTCTGGCTCTCTCTGAAGATGCAAGGTCCTAAAAACACCACCAATCCGTAGTAAGAGATCAAACTCTAGTGTCTCTAATAAATGATTTCAATAAAACAACGTGAAAGTGTTTCTCAGGAGATTTCCTTTACAGGCCACATCTACAATGATAACCTGGAAAATGAATTAAGAAGCAATGTAGAGATTTTAGCGGCATCTAGTGGCGAGATTGTGAATTGCAACCAGCGGCTCACTCTGTCCCTCCCTTTCAAAGCACTACGGCACTCACAGGACCGAGATGTTGTCACGTTTTTGCATCTTTGCCGAAGAAGATAACGTATTTATGAAATGCGCTTCATGTTGTTTCTACAGTACAGTAGCCCTAAACGGACAAACTGCTCTATGGTGAATTCCATGAAAGGGGACCTGTGATTCATGTAGATAGAAATAGCTCATTCTAAGGTTATAAAAACGTAACGCCTCATTATGAAAGGTCTTTATACACCTCTGAACATATCGTTATGTATATTATATTGCATTTCTGTCAATAGATCCTCCAAAAAATACACATTAGACTTAAGGAAGATGCTAGGTGCTTTACAGAGTTAAACTCAAAGGAAATCTAGGCTTTGGCCGCTGTGTATTTTAGACTTCAGAATGTTGGCTCACCTCCTGCAGCTGCAGAATCTCTGCCTCGAGACTCTTGAGTTTCTTCTCGTTCTCTTTAGACTGAGTGAAGATCTCATCGCGAGAGGTGCGCGCCTCCTCCAGCTCCCTCTGGTAGTCCTTCATTTGTGCCTGATTTGAAAACAGACACGTGCCAAAATGTGAGAAGCACAGATGGGAGTCTCTCCACAATGATTCCTGTGGCTTAAAATGTAGAGACGGGAATCTCTGGACAAATCTCATTCTTTCAACTGCTTCAGGACGGATGCACATTAGCTCCTAGGAGCTTATAAGTAAAAACATAACATGACATTTAACATGAAATTACTGTAATGACAAATTAATAGCAAATTGAAAAGGAGAATCTGCACATAAGTGCAGGATACACAGAGAAAATAATTGAAGGTTTTCAAGTCACGTGACGACAATTAACAAATGAGCACAAGGAAAGTGACTGCGCACAAAAATAATAAATATATATGAAATAAACTACTTGGAAAACCAAGCGCATTATGTGGACTGAGACTTTGAATGCGGCATTCTGGGAAATGTTTACCTGGAGTTTGCGTAATTGTTTAATGGCTTCATCGCGGGCCTTGTTTGCAGCCTCGATATGAGATTCCACATCTTTAAGGTCCATCTCCAGTTTCTTCTTGGCTGCCACAGCGAGAGCTCTTTGCTTCCGTTCGTCTTCTAGCTCCGCCTCCATCTCACGCACCTGAGTGGGTGGGGCTTATGAGTACATAGGCTATATCTGTTTTTCTTAAAAAACCTTCATATCGTTATTGTCTTTAAACGTGTTATCAATTTTGGAGAGTTCTGTATAACACATAGACTGGTGACAATTTGAATTATATTTCATTTCAATTAGGTTTTATTCAAACTCCACCCACCTGTTTGACCAGCGCCCTCTTCTTCTCTTCATTCTGCTCATCTCTGGCCTGCAGGTCTCTGTCAAACTGAGCTTTCATGGCCTGCATGTTGACCTCCAGACGCAGTTTAGCATCTTCAGTGGCCTGCAGCTCATCCTCCAGCTCCTCAAGCTGTGTGCGCATTTCCTCCACCTGCTGCTCTAGAGTGCGTTTGGATTTCTCCAGCTCATGCACCTACAATAAACACGTTTTTAGGAATATCCCTTTTTAACTCCGCTACCCTTCATAAGTTCCTGCTGGTACCATTCTCACAGGGAACGCACATGTGTTGCGATCCAACCGATGGGTGAAATGTTGCATACTCTGCTATTATTTCCATAATTATAATATTTAAGTTTTTGTGTTGATTTTGAAGATGTGCCGTTTACAGAACACAATAAATTCAAGCATACAATAAAGAATTTTCAATGGCCTCCAGTTAACAGACCTGAAGTTTCTATTAACAAACTTACATTCTTGCCCACATCATCCTTGGAACTCATGAGGTCCTCCATCTCGGCTCTGAGCTGCTTGTTGAGCCTCTCAAATTCCTCTTTGGCCTCCAGAGCCTCGTCCAGGGCTCGGGCCATAGACAGAGCTTTGGTATCCTTCTCTCTGGCTTCCGCCTCGGCCCGGTCCCTCTCCTCAGCGTATCGTGCAGAGATGGTCTTCTCCTCTGCTAACATCTGTCACGAGCATCTTATGTTAAACAACTAACAAACGCAACAACACCACAATCTTTGAAACAAGTGTTCCAACGGTTTAACCTGGTCAAACTTCTTCTGTTTCTTCTCCAGGTTTGAGACGATCTGTCTCTGGTGATCCAGGTCCACCATAAGGTCGTCGAGCTCCTGCTGGAGTCTGTTCTTGGTTTTCTCCAGTTTGTCAAAAGCGATGGCTTTCTCCTCCAGCTTTTGACTGGTCCCCTCCATGTCCTTCTGCAGTTTCCTCTTCACCTCCTCCAGACACTCCATGGCTCCCACATCATCCTCCAGTTTCTTCTTGGTCTCCACCAGCTGTCAAGGAAAACAGGATTACAGAAAAGTGATTAGCTTGTCAACATTTAGGTAACACTAGAGCTTTTATTGCCTTTCGGAAATTGCATATCTACTTATGTGTGTGCACACCTGCGCTTGTTGGGTTGCCAGTTGTTTCTCCAGGTTCCTGCGCGCCTCCTCTTCCTCCTCCTGCTGCTCCAGCAGGCTGTTCTTCTCCTCCTCCAGCTGACGAATACGGCTGCTGAGGTTTAGCTTCTGACGGGTCTCCTCTTGAAGCAGTTCCTGGACAGATCATTTCAGACAATCGTGACTACTCGCCCGACCACAAATCTTTTTATTAAAATCATGCTTTTATTACACAGTTTCAGCAATGTAATTACGCAACCTTACAGGTAGCTACTAAACTTCCTAGTCCATATGTCCAGCACTTTGTATTTAAAGAAAACTTTATTACCTGAGTGTCTTGAAGTTGGCTCTCTAAGCTGGTGGCGTCTTTGGCCAGCTTGATTCCCTTCTTCTCCACATCTTCCAAGAGAGCAGAAACATTGTCCAGTTCCGTCTGCAACGCATTTTTGCATTTTAGGAATTCCGAAAACTTGCTAAATTACATAAATCTAAAACACAGTTTCAGCACTGGCCTGTAGTTTATGTGAAGTTGTGTATCACTGCTGCTTTGTAGTTTATAGAAGTGAAAGTAAAAGCACTAAATAACCTAATGTGTAATTGTACTGACCTGTAGTTTATATGATTGTGTGTAACAGTGTTGTTCTGTAGTTAATGGCCGTAAAGTAAAATCACTGATCTGTGGATTATGTGATGTATAATGGCAATGTTCTGTAGTTTATAGGACTGAAAGTTACAGTACTGACCTGTCGTTTATGATTGTGTGTAACTTGTTTTGTAGTTTATGGCCGTAAAGTAACATCACTAATCTGTGGATTGTGTGATGTGTAATGGTGATGTTCTGTAGTTTATAGGACTGAAAGTAAAAGCACTGATCTGTAGTTTATACGATTGTGTGTAACAGCGTTGTTCTGTAGTGTATGAGAGTAAAAGTAACAGCACTAACCTATAGTTTATGTGAAGGTGTGAAACCGTGCTGACCTGTTGTTTATGTAATCTATACTGTAGTTAATGTAAAGTTGTGTTATAGTGCTGGTCTGTTTTTTATGGAGGAAAGTCACATCACTGACCTGTAGTTTATGGGAGCGGTCAGCAAGTTCTCCTTTAACCTTCTCTCCCTCACTGAAGCGGGCCGTAAACTCCTGCAGTTGAGCCTCTAGTTTCTTTCTCTTGTGCTCAGACTCGCTCTTGGCCTGCTGTAAACTCTTCACATCACTGGCCATCTCCTTATTATCACTCTCCAAGGTCTGTTTGTTTTTCTCCAGGTTTGCCTTAACCTAGCACAGATTCAGAAAAATTGTGAACGACAGCCAGGATTCCCCTTAACTGGATCCAATATTACATACAATCACTGCGTAAGGAAATTTATTTCAAACACATCAGGTTGACAACAGTGAATGGCAGCTGACATTAGATGAGAACAACTCCCCACATTTAATGATAAATGGCTTACTCTCTTGGCCTGCTCCAGCTGTTCTGAGATCTCCTCCAGAGCTGCGCCATGCCTCTGTCTCATCTCCTGAATCTGAGACTCGTGGTTCTTCGTCTCTTCATCAATCGCCTTCTTAAGTTCAGCTACCTCCAGTTCACGTTTGGTCCTTTATGCGCAAAGTAAATTAAGACACACCGGGAACAGATACCAATTAATTCTAAGCTATATAGCTCTTTACTTAAATTACTCAAATTATTCCGTAGACTTGATTCAGTTCCTAAAGCAGACTCTTGTACCTCAGCTCCTGTTGGGCAGCAGTTGTGTCCAGGGTGTCTTCGAGCTCAGTCTTCAGAGCCTCCAGCTCCTCGCTCAGATCTCTCTTAAGTTTCTCTGCTTTGTTCCGGGCCGATTTCTCAGACTCAAGATCCTCCTGCAGCTCAGCGAGCTGGGCCTGAAGCTCTCGCACCTGCTTTAGGGCATTGTTCTTGTGAGCGATCTCTTCGTCACCTCTGAGGAACACACACACACACATCAGAAGAAGTACCAACCCCACCTCATGAAGCAATAATAAACTGCAACAATTTCCGTTTAAAGGTTAATTCACTTTTGCAGAAGAAAAAACAATAAAGATGAATTTGTTTTGATTTCTTTGCAGTTATACAAATTAAACAAACCCAGAGGTTTAATAGCTCCAGAGAAATAAACATCCCATGACTACTTAATTCATTTGACCCAAACATAACCCAGACATGACAGCCAAACTACATTGGCTTCAAGAAGATATTTTTGTTACAGTATCCTCGCTCTCTTGCTCTGCGTTTCTGGATTTACCTGGCCAGTACAGCTTGCAGCTCCTCTTCTTTCTTGGCCAGCTGAATCTTGAGCTCCTCAATTTGGGCCTGGAGCTCAGCTATCTGATCCTGTAGGTCTGTGGTCTCGCCGTCCAGTTTGCGCTTTGCTTTCTCCAGCTCCTGTCTTGTTTTCTCTTCTTTCTTCAGACGCTCTGAGGGACAGACATACAGATATAAGACCGTTTGCTCTTTTCTGAGCGCTTTCAAGTAATCGAAAAGGGCTCATGCCTGGCTGAATTAGTAATCCAGATCTAATTTTATCCTAACCTTCCAGGTCCACCATCATCATTTCCTGCTTGTTCTTGACTTTGCCAAGGTTCTTGGCCTTCTCCTCTTCTTCAGCCAGATGGGAGGTCATCTCATTCACACGGTCCTCCAGAAGCTTCTTCTCCTAGATGACAGAAAGGGAAGAAAGGGTTCCAAATAAATTCAAATTTGATGGCAAGCACACATATTGCCACGAAGCATATTTCATATGATTTGTTTCTCTAATCGGTCTTGATCCAAACCATAAATTTACAATTCTTATTGCAAAGCTGGACTCCTTAAAGTTTGACTTCTGTACTGACCTTGAGGAATTTGGAGTTATGGTCCTCCAACAGCAGAATATCTTCCTCCATCTTTTTTATTTTGGCTTCAGCAGTCACCTTCTCTAGCTGAAGTTTCTGTCTTGCAGCCTCCTCTTCATCGAGCTGTTCCTCTAGGTCCTGTTAACACAAACATCTGATTTATGGACCTCAACAGCATTGCATCAAATCTACGGGTCACAACAAAGGGTTAAGTCTTTACCTGTATGTGCGATTGCATTTTCTTCTTCTCGTTCTGCAAAGACTGGTTCCTCTCCTCTTCCTCCTCCACGCGCGACTCAAGGTCATGTAGGATCTCCTCCAGCTCTTGTTTTTTAGCCACGAGTCGAGCTCTCATCTCTTCAGCTTCAGCAAACAATTCTGTCTCGGCCTGCAGTTGCTCTGCCAGGATGTTCTTCTCCTCCATGAGCTGAAACAAACAAGATGTTTCCACAAGATTCTTCTTTAGCAAAGTCTAAAAGATCACAGAAGATCATAAAGACTCAAGCATCGGTGCTTCAGTGATTTTTATAATGGTTTAGCCTCTCTGTAGGCTTTTCACGGTTACCAAGCAACTTATAGGACCTGTGTGCGGTCACAGGTGTTTGGATATTGCCTTTTTACAATTGCTCTGAATAAAGCTCAATCCATTTGGGCCTGGAACAGGATCTGGTTTATTACCAACTGTTAAGGATTGTCATATTCAGGATTACATAACAGATGGAGCAGGTGAGTGCTGACCTGCTGGTGTTTCCTCTCCATGTCCACCAGTTCGGTCTCCACTTTCACCTGCCTCTCCTTCACTTTAATGAGCTCCTCATCCTTGGCCTGCATCTCTTCCTCCTGACGCGTCACCTGCAGGAGCGGTTTCACCTGCACACAAATGTCATGGACGCATTAGTGAATCTGATATTGATAGATATCAGTTCATAAGTCCTTTGTCAGTCATGAACAAAGTAATAACTTCAATTTAGCAAGGGTGATTTAGGTCCTGTGTCCCCGAACCGTTTTTAAAAATGAAAATGCCAGCAGGGGGCGCTTAACAGCGTTAAAGTCTCCGTTTTCATCTGTTTACACAGAAACGCAACAGTTTTTTAACCAAAGGTCATGAAAATTATTTGCTTTTAATGTAATTGCAACCGGTTCTAAATAGAAGCGGGTTCTTGGTTCTCAACCCGGCCTTTCATTTTGTCGTTCACACACAAAATCTAGTCAAATGAATTGAACATTTATGTAAATTGTCTCGAGACTAACCTTGGTAAAGAGTCTCCACCACTGCCAGTGGCGTAGTTTCAGGTAAGCGGCACAGTTTCTCTGGAGAACCTTCAAAGCGCTGAGCTGCTGCTGCTTCTTAGCGAAGGCTCTGAGAAACACACCCACAAAACAGCACTCAGAACATTCACATTCAAGGTCTCATTGTGTATGCAGCTGACACTTTCAGACCCTTTTTAAATCTGCCGTTCACATTCGGACTCACTTGCGAGCCAGGTACCCGCGACAGACCGACTGAAAGTAGATGATGATGTCTGTTATCTTCAGGTCTCGTTCTTCTTCCAGGTGCGCCAGAACTCCGGTGCGGAAGAAAATCTTACTCTGCCCGATCCGGAAGAGGTTTGGGTCTAGCTCCAAGGCTCGGATCTACAGATAAAATATTAGTTTGTAATTGTAAGGGCTGTGTATCGCCAACAACGGTACAATACGCATCCCGATACAAGGCCACGATACGATACGAGTACATATTTTATTACAGATTCACAGCAGAAAATTGCCAATCATTACTACTAATCATTTAATCTGACAAATCAATGCATCAAGGAGTTTTGAGAAAGAGTATAAAGTTGCAAAAGATCAAGTCCTTAAACAGAGACCCTTGTTTCTAAAACAGTGTTTAAAAATGGACAATAAGTACAATGAATAAATATGAATATATGCATAAACGTGCTGTCAAAGTAAATAGATTTAATTAATAAAGAAATGTGTTGAATTGAAATACATGACAGATTTCTAGATATATATTAAATGTAAAGGTGGTGTAAGATTTAAGCCGGTCTTTGCGCTTCTCTTTCTATTACACACACATTTACTGTGGCTCTTCCTCGTCTTACTTTTTTTTAAACACATCACTGTTTTATGAGCGAGCGGCGAAGAGGTGTGTCACCTCATCCCTCCAGCGGTGGGAGATAAAATTATTTTAATCACTTCCAATAGTTTTATGGTAGATAAGGCAGAAGCCGTGCCGCTTCATGTGTGTGTTGAATTTATGACTACACGACACTAACTTGACACTTTCATGTATACTGCGCTGACGTATTAATGTAATGGAGCATGCTCTTAAACTTTCACATTATGATGGTAAAACTTTGAAGTCAGTTAATCCGCGGGCACATGCATATAGAACCGTGAGGGGCAATCCGTATAGACAACGGATAAACTCCAATCAGATCCTTTACACCATTGCATAATAATTGGCTTATTTCAACCGTTTCAATATATTGAAGACAGCCCTAATTTGTAGTATTAGACTTCACATATAAAGGACATTTCTTAAGAGGAACCTAGATTTGGTCAGTATGAAGATTAGGAAAACTCACCATTCTTTCACAAGCCTGTTTGCCATCCATAAAACCCTTGGGGATTGCGTTTGGAGTGAGGATCTCATATCTTGAAAGGTAAAATGAATAGTTTCCTTTTTAATAAAGTCACTGATAAATCACAAAGAATAAATGCTGCTTTGTGATTGAAGAGATGTTTAGTAAGACATCTGAAACGGACCTTTGTCTGAACTCCTGGAAGATGATACGATTGGGGAACCCCTGTCTGCAGATACGAATACCTTCTAACACCCCGTTACACCTCAGCTGATCTAGAACAAGATGGGGTTCCAGTTTACCAGCCTAAAGACAAGAGAGACAAATGAGTGAAATAGTCAAACAAGTCATAGTTTTGGTGCACATCTAAAGGTCACAGAAACTCTAGTGGTCTTTAGAATGGAGACGAACATCACTTACTCTTTTCTCATGGTTAGGTATGATACAACGGACGAAGTTTGGGTTGGTGTTCCTGAGGGTGGCCATGAGTTTAGAAAGAGACTCTTTATAGAGCTGACCAACTGTGCGGAACATGCCCTTCTTGGTCTTATACGTGGCTCCAAATGCAGTCTCGTTCATCCCTGCAACTTGGTCCAATCCAACAATGCGGTCCACTGCCATGAAGAGCGAGAGAAAGAAATCAAACAGTAAGGTTGATGTTGAAACACAGAATATAATGAAAGGACAGTCACACAGCAAAGCCAAATCAGGATGGATGATGGAAAGTCTACGGCTAAGACTCTACTTCAACATTATCAAGCAAGTCAGGGTCAAAATACGCTGTGTATTTTTGCCATTTTACAAAAAGCAGGAACTGTCCTTGGATAAATAAAGCTCTAAAAGAATCAAGTCAAATTTCCTCAACCCAAAATAACACGTGTCAGATAGTACAGTGTATTTTGACGCCAAAAGTTCAGACAGCCCATTTAAGTGACAACAGCACCTACAGATCAAGAATGACTACGCCAGGGCAAATGGAGATGTGAAATAGATGAACAGTGCCAAGACCAAGACTACATCTATAAACAAGCACAAGCAGCAAAAGAAAACATTCAGTGTCTGAAACAGAAAACATCCCATAATGTGAACCTGGCAACAAACCGGTCAGGATTATGTCCTGACCATAATTCACTCCAAAATGATTTTTATAATGAAATTTGCTTGTAAAGGCATTTTTAAAACTTATCGAGGCATGGTGGCCAAGAAGTGTTTGGTTATAAGCATTCTTCCATTTATACAGATTTGAAAAACTTGAGGGTGAGAAAATGATGAGAATTGTTTTTGGGTGAACTGTCCCTTTAAGATTTTCCACTTAATTCTTACAACAATTACTCTAATGTGAAGTAACAAAACCATATTCTAATACAGTAATGCAAAAATTATTTACTATAATAAATGTATTTAACTATTTGGATCCATCCATTATTAACACGTCTTGAGAGTATTTGTCGTATTCATGCTACATGATTGCAACTATATTCATATTTTCTACCGCATTATAGAAATTCAATGCTGAAAATTAGAAGCGAAAACTTTAAAAAAAACATGTTTATCTTTTGATTTCAGCGTAAAATGTATGCTTTTGTGACATTGAAAAGAAGATTTGGCGTTTTGTTTTATTAAAAGATGATTTAATCCGCTATATTGTATACATTCATTCCCTGACTTGTGCCACTAAAATCTCTACACGATCTAACACGGTCATCAGCTAAATCAATAAAAATTAAGTTCGGGTCGGATAGTTGCAGTTGGACCAAACAGTAACTGCATTGAGTAAATAGAAGAGATCAGATATAACAAGAAATAAAGAATGACTTTAATAGAGGGAGATTCCTAGAACATCATATCTACATTAGTGGGTCAGTCCCGGGAGTCTCTTTCATTAAACACCAACCCCGATCATTCAACACATGTAACCGTTTATTTGACTATTTACTTGAAACTAGTATTAACCATTAACTTCCTGTAAATGCAAGAATTGCTTCTAACCAATGTTTTTTCCTAAAAAGGGCTCCAGACGTGACACCCGTTATTTTCAGTGAATGTTCGTTGACTGGCACGGGGAGTGCAAATCATTTGGATTCCAATGAAACAAGACCTGTATTGTTCAAAGTTCTACAAGACACTACAGAATTCCTCCACCCCTCACCCAAACTCTGTCTCCCTCACACGGCCTATCAAAACGCCATCTGACACTTAAAACAAACAAGCTGTCTGACTGTGAGAAGCAAAGAGATATCCCCAGTTCCACACACGCTGTCTGCTAAAAGCAAAGCTGTGAATCTCATGAAAACACGTCTGCATCATGTTTCTCGGCTATTCCATTATATCTGCAGGAAAAAAAGGACATTTTAATAACAATTAGGGAACATTTTCCTCCCATTAGTTTGTGTGTTTGGTATTTCTCATGGTCAATAAAGATTTTTGATAGTATTGTTATCATGTATGTGATTAAAGGGTTTCATGAGATTCATCATTTATTTGTCAAAACGGTCTTCTTTAAAACTACTTGAAGTGACTGTGCTTTGCAATAATAGCTATTTTGGTGAACACAAAAATATATTTCTACTGTGCAAGTGTGGGAACAGTGCAAGGGAAGTGAGCAAAATTGCACACAAGAAACAAGCAGGGCCCTAAATCCTTGTAGCTAGCTCATAGAGTTTCACATCACACTGTTTACGTGCTTCGCAGCATCAGATCTATTTAATAAATCTCATGCATTTAAGTTTCATGCAAACCCTATTAATGGTCAGTTTGAGCATCCGAATGAATCAGCCAACTCAAGCTTGCTTCCAGCTAACTCTAAGTTAGCCAGCTAGATGGACCAGGGCCCAGGTCTACAAGCCATGGGAAGATTTGAAAGTACACAATGCGCTGAGAGATCTACAGCGTCGTATACCTTCACCTGGCGATTCATGTAGACTAGAGACATCGTAAAAAGACGCTCTTTGGATATTCTGAATCTCTATGGTCGAGAGACAGAGAGGGGGCAAAAGGGAGATAAACATGAGGAAAAGGAAAAAAAAATCAGTAGAACACAGCTAGCACATAAAGTCATATGGTAGTAAACACACTGGTTAGTGCTGAGCAACACAGGCGAGACCAAGCAAACAATAAGTCATCGTTCCATTTGCACTAGCTTCAGATTTTAGTGACGTATGGGTGGATTGACTTTATATACATCTTAAAATCTTGCCCTGACCAGAAGTAGGAGATCAGAAATCCGACTCAAAGCACATTGTAATAGACTTTAATTGACTTCACATTAGCCAAGTCTATATTAAAGTACCATGTTAACACCATGACTTGTTTAGAACACGTCCCAATCTGCAGTTATGAAATAACTAAAATATTTACCGTGACGCATAGCTTCCTTTTTACTTCGCAGACAATACATGTAAATGACTCACAAAGTGGGAGGCTGGAGACAAATAACCGGCTTGTTAAACGTTTCATTGGTCAGTTCGAGTGGAAATGTCGCTACAGAAAGTAATCGCTCACCGTCCTTCCACAGTTCGGCCACAAACTTATCGGTGGACTGGTGCAGGAGCGTGGCCACATTGTCGTTTAGAGGATCCATGTTTTTCAATAACCACTCGTCTGCCTTATAGTCAACCTGCAGAGAGAAAAATAAATGCTTCAATACTTAAGACGGGAATAATAGAACGCGGTCAGTTTCGGTTGGGGGCCGTGTTATGTACCTACTGAGTGCTAACTTACAAATCAACGCTTTTTCTACACGCAAAAACAGCAACTAGTCAATTTCAGGCTTTAAGCAGAAATTGAGCTTGAAGTAAATTAAAAATCTCGGATTCCTCATTTCATGCCGTGTCAAGTTTCTATTGCGAACGGTTCTGCTGATGTGAAACAGATGTGGCTAGTGTTTCCCACATACCACAGCTGGATGCTGCTGCTCGGCGAGACGGCAACACAGCATTTCACTGCAGGCCAGCATGACCACACTAAACCCAATTACATAAACATTCTTTGCCGTGTAAGATTCTGCTTTCCAATAATTAAATTCCTGAAAAGGAACACTAAGTATAGGCCAACTCGAATGCAGACGTACCTTGCCAGCATAGTGAATGATGCAGAAATCGGCTTTGTCCTTCAGCTGCCGTGGTTTCTGAAACTTTGTATGAGTTCCCTGCTCTTGCACCAGTTTGTCAACAAAGGTTTTGTCGGTGGCTTTTGGGAACCAGCACTCTTCATCCAACAGAGCCAACACGCCAGGAGGATTGGCCTGGAAAAGGGATCATATAACTATGAAACCAATTCGGTTTATTTATAGAGGAGCCGAAAGAAAGCAGAGTGGCAACACAGCAGTCCCTACTTCTATATATTGAGCAATCTATATTTTTTAAGGGGATAAATAACTACATGCAAACCCAAGGTAAGAGCTCACCGGTCTCTCGATGAGATCTATACAGGGCTGCAGGTCGAGGCCGAAGTCGATGAAGCTCCACTCGATGCCTTCACGCTGATACTCCTCCTGCTCCAGGATGAACATGGTGTGGTTGAAGAGCTGCTGGAGCTTCTCATTGGTGTAGTTGATGCAGAGTTGCTCAAATGAGTTTAGCTGCAGAAAGACCAACCAACAACACAGATTATCAGAACTTCTTAGGCTCAAAATAGCATGAAATAAAATCTAGAACCGATATTGAATTGCAAAGCCAAGAATAAAACTTCAGTTTAGCTAAACAAATCATTCCTAAGACCCTGCATTGTTTGGATCAATCATCAAAACCCCCATTTACTAATCCATATCGTAAACTTCTGACTTGAAGCATTGGTCAGTGTTTCATGTCTATGATTTAGGATTCAGAGGCTGAGCACTAAATCTGAGGAAGCCGCACCTGGAAGATCTCAAAGCCAGCGATGTCCAGGATGCCGATGAAGGAAGCTCCCTGGCGTTTGGTCCTGTCCAGAGCTTTATTAATGCGGTGAACAAGCCAGCGGAACAACCTTTCGTATGTGGCCTTGGCCAGGGCTTCCACCGCAAAGTCAGCCTGTGCACAGGAACAGTCAAGAGGACACGAGAATGTGACACAGGCATAATGTTTATGTTATAATGCAATGTTTTAATAAAATCACTACAAAAAGTTAATTTTGAGCAATTCATGAAAGTTTCTTTCTACTTGACTATTGATAAACTGATCAATTATCGGCATTCATTATTTAACCATGTGTGCAAGCAGCAGGTCTAAATGTAACCACGCGTTCTGGCACAGCATGAATAAAACAACATCCAAACATAATCAATGACAAGGATAAAGTCAGAGACGTTTTAATGACAGAAGAGTAGGAGCCTATTGTTTTAAATGGACTCGGAGGGGGAAGGAAGTGAGGCACAAAAGCACAACACTGTCAGGTAATGATCTGATGACAGATGATCTCAGTTTCATTATGAGAGACGGTGGAGAATCTGAGGGATATACAGCGAGAACTGGACGTTTCATTACCTGTTCTTTAGTCTGAGCTTTCTGTACATAGTCCCTGCCCACTTTGATCCGTGGGGACAGAATGGCACGTGTGAATTCCAAGACGTTCATGCCGAGCAGGTGGCAAAGCTTCTGAGCAGCTGAGAAACACAGAAACCTTTAAGCACCCTTATACAGACTCACCAAAAATGGTCACATTCTTTTTCTTGTTTGTAGAATTTTTGTAATTTCCCTTATGGACATACAAGGTCTGAGAGAAGCTCATATGGGACATATTTGTTCTAGTGCAAGTACTATTTCAAATAAAAAGAAACATTTGGGCCATTATCGCGATTTATTGACTTCTACAACTCTCACAGCCCGTATTGCACCAAAACAAACCCTGATGTTTCCCCATTTGGACCACCAGGAGGAATATGACCTTGCATCATGAACGGCACAATTTGAAAATACAAGTGTCTTAATATCTCACCATGAATTATTTAAAACGGACAGTTTTAGAAAATGGACTGTTTACGTACAGTTAACGTGAGATTTTTCAAGACTTTGTAAATCTATGAAAGCCCAACGTACGCCCATCAGAGATCTGCATAAAACCATATGGAGTAGGACTGAGATAGTCGGGTGGTGCATGGTTAACATGCTGCCGATAGATTTTGAGTTACTGAGGAAATTGAACTACTACATACTTTCCATTGCTGTTAAAAACAATCTCTGTGCTAATATTAGATCTTGAGCAGTTCTGTATCCAAACCTTAAACTGTTTCAATAAATTGCATGCAAGCACAGTAACTGAGCGTTCACACCAGACACAGTAAATAGCGTGTAGTTGGACGCTTGAACATTTTGAGTTTACTCGCTTCATTCGAATGTGAAATTCACTTCACAACAGACGCAAATTCGTCATGGGAGGCTTCAATGTATATATATATATATTTGCTCTTTAAAAATGCTCTTTACTCAATATATATATATATAGCTCAAATTGAGTAAAGATTATTTTTACAACCTAACAGATTGTCCGACCTCCTCACTCACTTTCTTCCAAGCAAGATCCATTTTATACCTGTTTTGATAAAAGTAAGAAGATGTATCATATGATTTTGTCCTTCATTGTTTTTTCGGATATCTGCCTCGGCTCGGTACGTCGTAATCAAGCTCCTGATTGGTTAACGCCACTGTACTCGCGCGGATCACACTTCAGGATGTCAATCGCGTCTTTGCATTGATTTAACATGTAAATCGCTCACGCTTAACACTTCATTCGTGTTTGGTGGGATCGCACAGTAAGAGTAAGACTTGTGTGTTTATGTGTTACCTGTGTTTTCTGGCATAGAAGCCTGATCTGAGTTTCTCTCCTTCTTAAACACAATGTTGCCAAACTGGAGAACGGCTGATACCACCTTCAGCATCGCTGCACAGAGAAACATGGTCAAGATGATAAACAGCATAAAAAAGAGAATGTGAGCATGTGTATGTTCAATAAATCCTCACATAAGATTTCTTCATGGGAGAAGCTCATAATATGCATGGCCTCCATGGTCTCTTGGAAGTTATCCTTGTCTTGTTGTCCAGGGATGGTAACGTTACCGTTGGAGAGGAAGCGATAGTTATTGAAGCCTTCGAGGAGTAGATCAGCTAGCAGTCAGGGGAACAAAAGCATTAATAAAGCTGCTGCTATCTTCTCCAGACATCAAATAACATCTTAAACCTGCTTTCATCACTCAAAAACTTACATCTTAGATGTTCTCCAGCACCGGCCAACAACTGGTAGAAGACGTGAAAGGTGCGTTCATCTTTGGCCTGGCGTATAGCCCTGGACTTTTCAAGAAGATCTTATACAGGAGATCGAGTTAAGGTGCATTTAAGCCTGTAATGTTTTCACTATTCTAAAACATTCCAGATCCAGATCAAATCTGTTTTGCATTCCAGCGTATTACTGTTGAAAAGAAATAAAAAAAGCCTAGACTGACAGAAGATCAGGATACAGGTTTCAATGTTGGCCCCCACGATGTAACCCGTCACATCAAAGTTGACGCGAATGAACTTGCCCTGTGGAAAGACAAACGCTTCAGATGTGCATACTGGTCAGGCTCATTAATAAAACCTCACTGCATCACGTAACATATTTATATCTTAAGAGCCTATAATCAACATTTCCAAGAATACATCTGCACAGACGAAGTTCGCCGATAAGCGTGCACGATATGCATGATATTTTTCAATGGATCTGCTTGAAGACATCTGGATTTTCAAAGCGTGTGTTAAAGGATAACAGACATGTTCTTTTGCTTCAAATGCACCGTGCCATTTGACTTGTGTATCCTTAAAAGTTGACTTTGACAAATGGCAACTAAATCTCATGCAACTGGTCAATGAAACAACTTGAGCTTTCAAGATTTCAGTGACTGTAGTAAAGCCAACAAACTTTATCAATAAACCGTCAGGAATATATCCTAAATGTTTATCATTATCGCTGCGTGCAAAGGTTGGATTTCATATCAGACCAAATAGGGAAACTTACAAAGCGTGAAGAGTTGTCATTTTTCACAGTCTTGGCATTCCCAAAGGATTCCAAAATAGGGTTTGCCTGCAGGAGCTGACGCTCTAACTCTCCCTGTAATGCAACCATCATGAGTTATGGTCAAACAGAGCTTTACACAACAACACATACAAATGACTTCAAGTTCAGAGGTGACATGTAACTCAGATAAGAGAGACATGAAACAATGCGGCCTGTCCGACCATGAGAAGAAACACATTGACAAATCACCAGTAAATCGGGTGAAGAAAACATTTACAACTTCCTGAACGTGTATTTATAAAGCATGAGATTCTAATCCTGATTATTTTCAGTTAGTTTACACCAGGTTGGATTTTTTATTGAACCACTTATTTCTTAACGTTTTGTCCCACCTCGTTTTATCTCATTTGTCGCCTTTCCTCATCTCATTCTTTCCTGATGTTGATTTTAGTTGAGAAACTACACAATTGTGCAATGCCATAGAGTGAGTGTGGCTGACAAAAATAATCTCGCTTCCACCGCAAAGGCATTTCTTTTCATTTGACCTCAAATCCAGCAGTAGATCCTCTAGATGGAGTAAAAATACACCACCCTACAAACCCAATTAAAATCTGTGTAGCCATAAGAAGCATCTGTGCCTGACATGCATTTTCACAGAATTCCTCAAATATAGGTTTAACTGAGGGATGCACGATACATTATTGGCCATATCGGCAGATAAATGGTCATTTTTAATGTTATCGTCATCGACAGATAAAGAAAATGTAGGCTGATATATTATAGCCGATAAATTATGAATCCTTTCCTCTGGTTAAACCATTTCAGCTGCACGCTGCTCACAGTTTAAATACAGTAAACTATTGTCTTTCGGTATGGTATCAAATTTTTTTACAATAATATTTAGATACTGTGTATCGGCCAATATATCTATTATTGGCTTCCAATGTTCAAGAATTATCATTACAGGACAAAATGTACATATCGGTGCATCCCTAGTTGAACTCCTAACGTGATCAATGACAGATGTCTGAACATTAGTCTGCATTACTCAGTCAAAGGCCTTTATAGTTTCCATTTGCATCTGATAGGAAGTTTTGACAGGTGTTGCATTGTTCCAAAACACTGCTGTTGTCATGAGCTGGAAACACGACATGACGGAGGAGAGCTCTTGTGTGCGCCCCCCGACTGCGGTAACATTTTCCCATTACGGAACCCAATTACAAAACATGGAGGAAGGGTGGAAAAAATCCAGGGGATCGTAAAGTTTGAACGGACTATGACACATGCCAGTCATAAGAAACATTACTAATGAAGCTTTGCAACATATTTATCATAAATTGTTCGCAGAAGTGTTTGAAAAGAACACCTAAGATGCCATTACAAATGTGTGATGTCAACATCCTTTATTCTGATCAATCCTTGCCCTTTCCTCCAATGTCCAACTCATCCATTACAGTAAATAAATAATGATGGTAGTTTTGTCTAGATAGAATTTCAAATCCAGACTACTTGTGTATTCTTTACTAATACAATTACAAACAATTAAGCCCCATTGGATCAAAATGTTTGTAAGATCATCATAAACAGTTAATAAATGCAGTTAAAAAGGCACTTCCATCATTATAGAAAGAATGCAAAGTATGACTGGCATCACAGCTCCTCTTTGTAATTGAGTAAATGGACATTCCACAAGCTTTTAGGCTAATGGGTTTCAGAAAGGAGCATTCAGCACCGTATTCTGCTCACAAGCAACACTCCCTGCTCTGAAGTATTAAAAACGAATCGTGTAAATAACCTCTATTCATACTTAATCCCGCCTCAAAACAAAGAGTGCTTAACTTGACCCACAGAGAATGAGAAAGTCAGAGAATGAGCCCATTTAGAAATACCACTAAACAAAAAATGTGAAATGAAGGCGACAGGAGGTTCATGTGCTTGATAACAAAAAGAAGAGAGGAACACAAGGCACTACAAACTACTCACATAAAACAGGATTCCATTCTGTAACCAAACGTTTATTATAGAAACAAAGAGGTGTTAATGTCACGTACACAGAAACAAACAACAGACAAGATACGCACATCACAAAAGAAAAGTTCAGGTGACGAACGCAGGATTTTCACCGTCATTTGCCGGAATAACAAGCCTAAGGTTCACGAGCAGAAGTTAGACGTCAACGTTAATAGCCCTGTCAATATGTAAATTTCTCTTAAACTCATCGATTCGCTTCAGAAGACCTTTGTTGAGACTACAGAGCGGTGTCGTGCAGTTCTTGGATTAATGGATGCACTTTTTGGAGCTCCAAATAGTGGACGCCGATTTTACAGCTTGGAAGTAAAACAAAACGTGGTATTATAACATCGACTGCATTATTCTTCAAGAAGAAAGTCATATTCAGTCAGCATGTCTTGAGCGTGAATAAAACATGGGGAAATCGTGTTATTCCTGTGAAATATCCCTTTAAAAACCAATAGATCCCCAAAAATTTTTTTCATGATACTATTGTACCACGCTTTTTAGGAAACAGCTACTAACAGGTCATTCAGGCTAAATAACCAACCTCTCTAATAACTAGGTCAATCTCTCCAACACAAAAGATGATCCAAATAAGCAGAACGTATAGTCCAAACATTTAAAACCATTTAGTGTGAGACGGTGGAAAATAAATCATCCAAACCGAGTTGTGTGTATCTCCAAATTCGTTTCATTGCTGTTTAAAGAGCAGGTAAGTTTTGCATGCACAAGCAGAGCAGGTAGAAAAAGCTTAAAAGGAACTTGCCTGGAGTTTGACAGCTTTAGGTGATTCTGGCTGGTTGTATGTAATAAACAAATGTAATATGTTAGAAGGCATCAGGGGCCACATTCTCAAAGTATCTTAGTGCAAGTGCCAAAACTAAGCCTTTAGCTCACTGCGTATATTTGGCCATGCGATCACAGATGATCAATGACTGCAGCATACGCCATTATTTGCCCAATCTCATGCGGAAAATCCACATGTAATCTGATCTTTTCTGAATATTGGCCCATCTGTATGCGGTGGACAAGGTATTACTGGATGACCGTTTATAGACATTGCCAGCAATGACATACGAGTGCATGTTATCCATGTTAATTCAGTTACAAAACAATTCTTCTAGAGAAGCACCCTGATGTCATTGTATCTCTTTTGTCTTCGTAAAATAATAGCAGTAAATTATGAAAGCTTCGACTGGCAATGCATTATTGATAAGTTAGAACAGTAGGTGAACAGTATGTACAGTGTGTGAATAGCATTTGTGTTTGATCACTAATCTCACCCAAATCGATTTGAACTAGTAAGCACTGCTAAGATGTGGTGTGACGGCCTATTTATAATGTAGCAAATCGAACAAATGGTCCAAATAAACAATAGAAATCGGAGGATGTCAGAGAAAAGGAACTCACTGGAATGTTGTGGTCTTTCCTTCCTTTGTGAGAGGATGCGACATGAGCCAGGTACTGGATGACTTTTTTGGTATTTTCCGTCTTTCCAGCACCCGATTCTCCTCTGTGAGGGACAATTTAAAATAAAGCAAACGTTAAAAGCATGAGACAAAAGGAAATGTGAACATTTTATTTTTAGACACATTTAGATAAAATAATTCAGCATCAATTTCACAAGCTAAACAAACCTGCAGACTTCACATCATGTATCAGAGGTCTGATAACATTCTTCTGTTTGCTTTTTTTTTTTTAGCTGTACTTTCAGTGCCTGACAGATGTTACATGGTTCAGTTTTCATCATTCTAATAATTTTCCATGAAAGGTGTATTAACAATTGTTTTAATCCCACAATGAAATAGATGGGAATTACTATAGTACTTCTATCTATTACATTTCTGTATATTCTTTCGGTTTATCCTAAATGGAAAAGTCATTTTGAAAGAAACAAATCCAGATGATTTCCACAAGTCCTGTTAAGTCATTGCACTAAAACTAATATTATTCAATGAAATATAAGACCAGGACCTCATGCAAGAAGTGTCCATGTCAATTAATGAGTAGTTGAAGAAAATGAAGTAAAACATTTTATCAAGACAGCTTGCATTAGTTTAGACTCAGATTGCATTACTGTAAATGAAATTGGCCTAAAACATTTCCTTGAGCATTTCTCAAATAATTGTGTGTGAAGACAGTATCAGGTTGCTTGATGTATATGTCGGCTTTCTGCTCGTCTTTACGCTGTTGAGTGAGAGATTCCCTAACCCGACGTTCCAGCCATATGAACAAATGGCTTCATTTTCAGAAGCCGGGCATGCGGATCGGAATGTACAGCAGCGAGTCAGCAGGTCGGGAAGGTTGTAATTGAGAGTAGATGTTAAAAGCCACAAGTTCTGTTTACTTATTTATAATGCGTCAAAGAGATAATTCAGACAATATTTCCAGATGAATTCTTACAAACTGACTGCAAGCGCTTGCTGCGGGTCTGACTCATATCAGAAGGGCTCAACATGCCAAACAACTGCAGCTGCTGACATTTATTGCTGAAATGTTACATGACTCATGCTTGTACATGACTGTCTAACGCATGATACCAAAAAACAGACTACCAAAAGTGCAACCTTAGTGACATCACATCACCTCCCACCAGCCCCAACTGCCTGATGTAACCAGTGACAGCTGAAAGTGATGATTTAACGGTTACTCACGTGCAAAGAATTGATTGGTCCTCACGGTCTGTAAAAAGAAAGACAGAGGATATTGGTCAGCATTTTAAGTTAAGTTTACCAAAGCTTTTAATTCAAATCAATATCCTTTAATAATAAATGGCCTAATAACAAAATAAACAGAAAATGTTTATCCTGAACATACCTTGAGGAAACGTATAATTAAATAAGTAAATTTTATTTGCTATGTTTAAGATCGTAAGTCTTTATTTGGGGGGGGCACAAAGCGATACATCTTACACAACGGGGGGCTTACAATGGAAAAGTTTGAGAACCCCTGTTATACACAATTAGCATTAAGTCTTATTTTAAATTTCGGCTTGGAATAGGAACAATGGAAACAGGCTCTAGCTAAAAATGCTGTGTTGGCCTGCAACACGGGCAAGAAAACCATCTGTGAAACTCGTTGGCACATCTCATTTTTATTCAAAGCAGTTTTCCGTGAGTACGTCACGATGCTGCAAATCTCACTTCATAACAGGCTGAACCGGCACACAAAGGTACGTTTTCAAGCCTTTAAGGGTCAAGTCTTTCATTAACGTTCTGAAGCAGGCAAACAGATTTCTCAGATGTTTCCACCTCTGCAAGGGAAAGATAAGGATTTAAAACACCATGACACAACTTTTTAAATGACATACATTTCTTATGATGTAGATTTTAATTTAAAGGACCGTTCATTGGAAGTCTGCTTCAATTTCAACCACACAAAATGTGATTTCCTTAACTTGGATGGACACAAATTCAATGACAAATCGGTTATAATCATTACCAGACACAAAACTAAGCACGGAATACAGATGCTGAGCATAGTCTTGTGATATATTGTCTGTAATTTCATTAAAATAGCTAAATAAATGTACACTGGCAAACAAAAGAGACCTGTGGGTAATGCACAACAAACGGATCATTAATGACAGCAGGCGGCTAGAAGTCTGACAGTAACAGTATTAAAATGTACTGTCAAAGGTAGTGAATGTGTTACTGAATTGATGGGTATAGCGGCCTTGCTAACTAGCTTTGAAGAATATGAATTGAATAAAGTCAGGTTTATTTATAAAGCACTGCCATTGCAATTCATGGTCTCGCTTACAAATCCACTCAATAAGAAACCACAAAAATCCTCATTTTGTGCCGCCGGGTAAAACTACATACTCTGTCAGAGGTAGTTGTAGTAAGTGCATACATTGATCTCTGTAGCTTCTGCTCAGTTAAATCACTGCAGGTAATTATGTTTTAAATTTCAGGACACACTGGCCCCAGGTCAGGTCTTAATTAGATCCGGAGAGACACCGCAAGGGGCATCTGAATGAACATAAATCAGCAGATTCGATTAACTACCTAACGTCCTCCAGCCTCCTCCACGCACAGGACAACAAATTAAATACGCTCAAAATAAGTGTGCTTCCTCTGTGTTGTGCAGAAGATACATATCAAATGCACAAACACCTCCCATTTTACAGTATGGTCTAGAACAAAGGAAATGTATCCAATTAAACCTCACATAAAAGTATCCATTTGTTTTATAACACTTAATTCTCACTTGAACACAGTATCTGGAAACCTGGGACTACCATAAGCACACAAACACACACTGGGAAATGATCCAAAGGATGACTAGGCGATATCTCAGTTCCCAAATCTGCAGCAGCAGAATGCAGCTAATGTTGCAGATAAATAACACCGTGGTCTGTTAAACTGTTGTTCCAGCAGTATCAGACAGCTGTTGAGTGAAGTTCCCCCATCTGTATGTCTGGCAGAGCTAATAAGAACTAGATAACACACATTTGCCCAACCCTGTCCTGAAAACGGACATCTTTCCTCAGGCTTTATACAAGAATCATGGAGCTAACTTTAATACTTAAGACCCTTTTAAGACCTCATCACCACGTCCAGTTTTAACCGCTTACATAGGTGAAACTTTAACTTACATTTACTAAATACTGATTGTAAGATAGCACAACTAAACAGTCTTAGTTTGTTATAACTCCTTATTAATGCAACATAACCAGCAAAAGAGAAACCAGCATTATGGCTAGCACTTAGCATGTGGGACCAGACAGCATTCCCCATCGAGGCTTTGCTAATCGCCTTCCGACACACAAGAGCAGTACGCCTCCCGGTAATTCCCAGAGACTAACCTCAGCCATGGTTCCAATGTCTTGTCCTCCAACCATTCCCATTGAAACTTGCATTTCCCCATTAGTCAATGGTGGTGTTTAAAGGGGTGATGCAACGGTGCGTCATGCATTCTGCCTTCTTTACAACGTTAAAATGTGCTGTCTTCTCATGCTTAACATGGTCAACTTGTAAAAAAAACGAGTTGGACGCATTGCGTAGTATTTCTGTGCTCGATACACTCCCCTAGTGTTCGTACAGGTTTCGGAAAGTTTTTTTTAAACATGAAAAATCGTTACGTAACAACTTTTCTTAGTCCCTTATTGGACACATTTATTGCCACATACATTGAAAAGGACGTCCGCCTTAAGTTTTCCGTGATTATTTTTTGTTTTACTTTTTGAAATTTGACCAATTGCTCAGCTCCCGTGGCATCATGGGATAGAGAAGTGTCCATCCGATCCACACTCACGAATCTCGACGGTAGTTGTAGACCCTCCGGATATTTCTTGCCTACTGTTTTTAGCATACTGAGGTTTAAGACATACTATTCATGACTCACAGTCATTTTCTTTATAGTATGGAAATATGCACTTTCAAACGCAGTGTTGCTCAACTTTATGTAAACGATGAGTGACTTTCGGGAGCGACTACCAATAGGAGTACAGCAGCAGAGCTCACAGCATCCTTCTCTCGTCTGTTACTGCAGGATTTGTTAATAAATGTTTCTAGGACACCCAAAGCTAGGAATGCCTACGCTACGACCCAGTAGTGAAAGACTAGTCGCTGTCCCCCCCTCCATTCAGTCACGTGAGCTCGGACCACCGATTATGGGTACATAGATTCCTTATTCGATCTGTGAGCAGCTCGTGCTTAAGTTGCAGAAGCAGAGCTGAAACAACATTAAAAACTTGATTTTCACAACAGGGGGCCTTTAACCATTTACAAATGCAATACGTGCTAACATTGCATTACATAATAACATCTCAACAATCTCACAGCACTTTGTAACTATTTTATGTGTAAGAATTGTATAGGTGTATTTGTGCTTTTTAGTCCAATCTGCTATAAAACTATTTTTAATGGACCATGCTATAGTATGTGTGTGTATATAAAAAAACAAATGGCAACATTTACTAACTTTTGTTTTAAATTGCTTGAGCAGTCAGAATTACGTTGGGTTCAATAAATAACTTTAACCCTTAGAAGACATAATGACTTTGCTCAGGGAAACCATCAAATTCTAAAGTAGTCAGGCTGTTTAAAATGACAAAACCCATTTACGTCTTACAGGCATCAAAAGAAATCCTTTACGCAGTCTTCTAATGAGACACAGGGGCATCTGACAGAATCCACCAATGAGAACAGAGGATGTCTAAAGATGAAATAGTGCTGACTGTTTTCCTGTTCTGACAGCAGGAGGTCAGGGCGGTCTGGGATGGAGAGGATTTACAGCTGGGCTGATCTTCAGCCCTGGGTTTCCTCCACCTGGCCTCGCGTTGCAAACTAAAATCCAAACCCTGAGACCCGGCCCTTACCCCAGAGCATGTAACAGAGAATTATACTGAAATGATCAAAATCATAATACTGCAAACACGGTTCACGTAAAAGAAGGACAGCCACAATAAAACTCCACGTGTCTTCATGCACGAGTTAACAGGAAGAGGACGCTGAACTGATGATGTCACAAGCAGCACTAGGAAACATGTTTCAGATAATGTTTCAGATAAAAAAGTTCAGAGCTCAGGTTACTGGAAGCAGATCCCAGGGCGGAGGCCTCTCCCATGAGAACCTCAGGAAAAGCTTCCTTTTAATGGCAAATACCATGACTGGCAGTTCATGAGCCTATCCGTCTCGGATACAGACATGGCAGCCGAGGATTGTGAAGAATGGCCTCTCCTATCAGCACAGCTGCAGATATGGGAAGGATATAATCAAGCGATGAAAGGGCTCTTGACTTTTTACTGCGTCCTTTGTGAAGGCCTTAGCAACTCTTCTGACTAATAAAACACAGATTACGGAGATGCCAGTTAAAGCATAAAGACATCATTTAGGCACATATTGAGCTAACGGGATTGTGTGGATACAAGAATAATGCTATCAAATTTCTCTCGCAAGCAAGTATTCAAACACCTGCTATCTTCATGAGACAATATTACATTTTGTTGATCCAAACTTTAAAATGGAGCATTACAATTCCAGCATGATCTAGAATTAAAGATTACACAAATAGGAGGTAGAAAGAAATGCACACACTTTATAATTACACACAGAGATTTATTTTTAAAACTAACTATTATCAATCGTATTTTTGTTGTACATTCATCTCGTTAAACAGTTGACAACCTTCAAGGTATAACTAAACCTTATGTATGTAAATGCCTGTTGCCTAAAAACATACAAAATTAAAATGGAATAAACAGTGTCTAGTGTTATAGGTCATGTCTTCGCAAATTTAACCAATGACATGAAAGATGAAACAGATCATACAAATAACATTATAGCGCTACACTACAAATCATATGGTTTAATACATTATTATACCCACAAAATGAAGTGTTTGTCATTGTTAAAATATTGAAGAAACTCAAACACAAGTAGTGAAGATGCGTGATTCCTGACTATTGCTCAGGGCATGTAATGCACAAATTTGATAAACATATTTTTCTCTGTGCTTTATGAATGAAGAAAATCCCAATAAAAGTTGAGAGGCTGACTAGAGATTCATGCTATTAAGGGTACGTAGGGTTGGTTAACCTAGACTTTCGTTAGATATTGAACTTTCAGTCACACATGTAACACAGACAAGTTAAGAACAATTCCTCAAACCCTGTGGGTTACTAAGGAGAGGCATACTATCCGCTTACACATTTGCCTTGGTTGTGAGCCGGAAGATAAAATAGGCAATAATATCCCATTGACTTTAAGCATTAAAGGAGGGATGAACTGAAGCACCATAACTAGAATACAAATAGTCCATCATAGACACTTGATGTTAAGTTTGACTTTGATGCAATGGCCAAGCAACCACATTACAATACCCTGGCCACCCACTGACCATCCAAGAATTTTGTTATGTTTGCAAATTTTATCATATCAAAGCAATCAAATGTATATATATTTTTAAATATGGTTTAAAACAACAAAGGAAAAAAAGGGGGAAATTAATATAGTTTTCATAAGTTGAAATTTAGCGGTTTGGGACACCCATCTCCCAAAAAATTATGATTTTATATATATATATATATTAAGCTTACACATATTATAACTTGGCTGCCTCAAAACGGCAGTAAATTGCTTTACCCCAAATTATCCTTCACATCTCATTCCTGGTGGAACATTCTTCCTAACTCAGTCCGGTCAACCACATCTCTCACAACATGCCAAAAAACTACTAACATATAAATTTCTTCTGTGAATACTTGACAGTCTTCCATATGTCTCACACCACCACCCTTACCACCATGAGCTTCAGCCCCCGAGTTCTCCCTCTGTACCCCTCAGCTGGCCCACCCTACCCCCCCTACTGGATTAACCTACGATAGAGCACATTCCTCAAATACCAGACCACATCACTGCCAAACACCAGAGAGAGAAGGGTGGAGACGGGCGTAGAGAGTAAAAACCTTACAATGGTAGGGCTACATTTTCTTTCCCTCAGTATAATAGGATGCATAAACATTCATTAAACCTCATGTGCGTGTGCCAGAGCTAGTCAAATAAACCTGTGAGCTTCTGGACAAACAACACCGTAGAACTCAATCCAAAAACAAATGGGTTATTGTCAAATATAATAACAGGACTGCAATGTGACATCACAAAAGGTGAGTCCGATTTAAAAACATCGAGTCAGATTTAGAATAATGTAATGTGTAATGTGATGAAACGCGCATATGGCAACTATATATAGCAAATCCGATTTTATGTTCTTAATCATCCGCCATATTTGAATTTACCAAATTCATATGTAATGTTGACATTGATCGCTAATAAGCTCAATGTATTCGCTCAATTCATCCTTTTGTCATTTTGATTACTTTAATAATGTAAACGTGTGCTTCTTTTGGAAATTTTGCAACGTTGACTGCTCACATATGAAGATAAGACAGCATTTAGTCATTTCAGAGCTGAAGAAAGTACGTCATATACATCTGGGACGGCACAAACTTTCATATTTGTGTGAACTTTTCTGTTAAAAAACAGTCAGAATAATAAGGTTAGTATATTGCGCCTGGAAGTCAATAGATAACAGAATGAAGTTACATGAGCTCATAGATGCCAAAGTAATTTGGCCTCAGTGAATCATTTGTATGAAGTGTAGTACAAAAACACTAAGCAACAAGAGGGCAGCAATAAGCGTTCGTGACCCATCTGCTGCCACCGCTCTCCGCAGGAATTTAGAATGCAGCTGTTTGACGCGATGAGCCAGTCAGCCGCACACTGAGAAATGACTCCGTTGCACCTATGCTGCACCAATCATCATCACCTTGGGATTCATTCAGTCTTAACCACACTACTGTATGCCAGCATCAGTAGAAATAATCTACAGCTGGACGCACTCATAGACAAGAGATAAAAAATGCTCTCTTAGAAGTTATAAAAAAAGATGCATGATCATAGCATCGGATGATGTTTAGCAAGCTTAGAATAACTCATCTACTTTGTCACAGACTCGGCTCACCGAGGCATTATGGGCTGTTGCAGCCATGCTGTGTGGGAAGCCAGTTGTTGCCTGGTCCCATGATGTGGGAACAACAAGTACAAGGATAGAACATACACTTCAAAAGTCTACGCTCACATGAAAATAAGATGATTTGTTTGTCAGGATTGAGGAAGTTCTTGCTGGGGACAGAATCATGAAACTCATTACGCATCTATTGGTAACAGGATGGACAAAAACATCCAAACCCTGTTATTATCTTATCACAGCTAAATGTTGCTGAAAGATTTTCTGCAGCTGTATTCGCTATGCATTTTGTAGCATTGCACATTAGCTCCGCAACATGTTTTGGATCAAATGCAATTCAAGTATGTACCACTAACTGTGTGTCATGAAGTTGCTGCCTAAATAGTGTTTCGAATCTAATCACCTAAAAGGTTCTCTCTCTATATGCTATAATATGCCACCCTTAAAGGCAGCTGGCTTATGTAAGCAGTACACAGTGATACAGCCCACTGGGTTTAGAAACAGAGCCAATGAATTCTTTATTTGGCTATTTCTCTCAAAGCAACAATTGCTTTACCATTTGAAGGAAAGAAAACAACAGAGCAATGTCTTATTGAAGTTAAAAATCAGTCATCTTTAGACTCCAGCAATGGAATTCCGGTGTATGAGCTTGGCGAGCAGACTGTTATAATAGGGCGCAAGCCTTGATTTGTTGAGTTACATGCTTTAAAAGATAATCAATGGAAACAATTTAAAATTAAAATAATCCATCCCATGACTAACTGATAAATTGGCGGAGTTCTTATTTTAGCAAAGCTAAATCTGAAGTACGCCGCTACGCAGGGTAAACGCGACTGAGATGCCATTTTGATTGTGATTATATGTTCCAGATAAAACTTTCCTGTCGGTGACCGAGTTTAGATTTCATAGCTTCCATATGCCTTGTAGGGACCAGTGGCACTGACATTCCTTGGTTCCAGCGAAGAGAGTCTCCATGGATTTACCGTCTAAGCAATTCATAAAATTTTTTGAAGTGCACTTCCAGACTTCTCAAAGTTGTTATAATTATACCTAGGACAGAGAGATTATGGTTTGTATCTGTCAGATTAATAAAAGACAGATGTGAATGGGTGTATAGCTGTACAAGTCTGTATCGGGGGATGTTATAAAATGTACCTTTGTGAGAGTTATATCCCATTTAACCTTAAAAGCTACATGTCAGACATACTTACAAAACATTCTGCTTTGATAAGCACAGACATCCCGGAGTAATTTGGAAAATGAAATGACATAAATTACCAGCAAAATATCTGGACAAAATATCATATAAGACTTTTGATGTTGAATACCTGAATATTGTTTTCTTGACAAATACAAATATCCATATTGTGTCATAAAATATATAATATTAAATGGATACTGTGGCCCAAATAATAAAGGGAAAGCAGACAGGTACCCAGCATATGAGGGCATCATATGATCTATAATCTAGGCTGGCTGCTTCAAAGACAATAATAACTTTTTTACAATCTCAATTTGTAGTATTCAAGTAAGTGTAGCACTCATTATCACATCTTAAGATGGAGGCATGGACAGCTATAGAAACTGTTTTAACAGAAGGGTAGTGATTGAAACCACAAGTGTGCTTGCACAATAACCAGAATGAAGCCATCATCAAGGGAAACATCCCAGAAGCACATAAACAGCTTCCACTGCCGTAATCTCTGCAGATCTAAAGATATCGGCGCGCTCAGCATTATTGGAGGTGTCCCAGCCACACTTGACCCAGCACGTCACTGATTTTTCCAGCCCCCCTCCACCATTCCCACACAAAGGCGTCATTGTACCCGACAATGCAGGTCAGCCTCTCATCCCCGGTCTGGGAAGGGCCTTGTTCCCCAAGCCTCTGACAGAACTGGACAACTGGCCTGTCCTTAATCCATGTGACAGAGTCAGTCCACTAGAGAATTTAACGTTGTATGTTAATGCTTCACTGCTCACCGACCCACTTGCATCACTTTTCATATCGGAGTTTAGGTAATAAAACATAGTTCAACAACTTTATTGACAGATTTTGCAAAAAACATTTATACACATTATACTAACACCAGATACTTATTCTATATATTACATCTAGAAAAATAAATTAATCGTTTTTAAATGCAGTCTATTCGATAGCGATTCTCAGAAGCTGTGAATAAATTTTTTTATTCATATTTCCGCATGCATTGAACATTCATGAACGTGAATGTTATCGCTACAACTATCCACTAGATTTCACTTTTCTTTTTACAACGGGTACAATAGGATCTGTATTAAATCTATATTCATTGATTCTAATCGAGTGCTTGTGAATCGGAATCGAAACATCAGAATCGATACCCTGCCCTAATCACATCATATCACAAACTTAACAAGTAGTGCATATAATGTTTGTCCTAATTTCATTAGCAGATTACTGCATATAACATTCTTTAGAGGAGTTTTATCAGAGTATATTACATTGATGGCCAAAAGCTTAAATGAATACTGATGGAACACAACAGACATCTCGGCCAGTCTCCACATACTAATGTTGCCCCACATTTACAAAAAGATGACCACAAGATTGTGACCGCAGTAGAAAGCAGCACAAAATTATGGGCTTCTTCTCACCTTTAAATTTCAACCCTAACCAATCTGCCTTACTGAGAAGAGAACCAGTAAGAAAACACCCAGAGGAAGCTCCATTTGTCTGTCAGGAAGAGCAATGGATGTTACTTAGCTATTTATCTTGCTGTGATAGTTGTTGGCAGTGAATACTAAGCCTCTGTCTTTGA
Source organism: Barbatula barbatula (assembly GCF_947034865.1). NCBI lineage: Eukaryota > Metazoa > Chordata > Actinopteri > Cypriniformes > Nemacheilidae > Barbatula > Barbatula barbatula. The sequence continues at coordinate 1,732,353 of NC_136770.1, forward strand.
AATACTTTTGCTTAACAAATGCTTTATTGTCTATTAATGTTGAAGGTTTGAAAAGTAGTAGCAGAGTCAAGTTATATAAAACCAAAAAACAAGCCCCATGTGAAAAATACATATATGAAGAGTGCAGAGGAAATAAATGATATTATAAGGACAGCTCCACAGCTGGGATGAGACAAACCCAATCCCACTGCAGTGAAACAAGGCAAAACGCAGTCTCTCTTTTTCTTTTTCTAGGCTTATCCAAGCATTCCAGTTGTGGTGAAGAAATCGATTTATCTCATGGGATGGAAAAACAAACTGAAACATGATGCTCTTGGAAATAGTGACCATTACATCCAGTCTACATCAAATGACGCTAAGAAGCACAAAGTACAGCCAATAAAAGTTGACATGGCGTTCTATATAATAAACTCATCAAGATTTTCAAGCCTTTACCTTGTTAATGTAATATAGAATTTCCAATAGATTAATAAAAATTAACAATAAAAATGGTGTTTATTTAGTCTTGAAAACTGGAAACGCTAAATAATGTAGCCAAAAAATTTAAGCCAAACTGTTATTTCTGTAACAGAAACCCACAGGGACAATCCAACAGATGTGATATTTTATATGTACAGTCTTACCTTGAAGCATGCATCTGTAGGCCGATTCAGAAATGGCGTAGATATGAGGTGGCATTTCGTGCCTTTTCTTGCCCCTGTACATCTCAATGATGTTCTCGGAGTATATGGGGAGGTTTTTGTAAGGGTTAATGACCACACAGAAGAGCCCCGAGTATGTCTGCAGACAAACAGAGACACAAACAATGAGGGAAAAGATTGTTACATTACAACAGCAAAAGGAATTCAGACAAAAATATTGTTAAATTGAATATTGTTCCAAGAATATTAAGCACCATATTCTTAGTATTCTATCAATGTTATTAGCATGTGCATTTTTTTCCCCATCAATAATAAATCACTGCAAATGAGTGCACTACACTGTCTCCGGCTAATGCATGGTTACTCCTGCAGGGCAACACGCTTAATGATCCCTGCACGGGCCAATAAAACACAGAAATCATTCTCATGAATGAAGCGTTAAACGCGAGTGATTTACATGTTAAGTCAATGCAAAGATGCAATATGACATTCTTAGCGATAGACAAAACTACACACTGGTATTCGATATGAACCGCTTTATCGCCAAGCACTATCCTGGCGTCCTTTCATTGACATTGCAGAAGTCCTACAGTAAGGATGCACTACATTACAGTGAAAATTAACCCTGTCCTTCAGGCTGTTTTACATGAGGGACTAAATTCAGTACCACTCGTTTAAATGTGTTTGACCACTGCTGTGTGACCCAGACACTGGGTAAAGGGGCACATCAGGAGAGGGGTAATCCCTGTCTGCTAAAGGGGGTCTTTCCATTGGCTGAGGTTGTGCTTATGAGTATTTATACAGTATCTATGCGTGTGGAGGAGTACTGGGGGTGCGCTTAGGACAAATCTGACTTCATCCCACTCTCAAATAGACAACTCCATTCTGCCAAACATGACCATAGATGATCATACAATAGGCCTGAGGAGACTGCAGCTTCATTCTTTATGTCAAGGCAAGCTATACAATAATCACATAAAGTTCACTGTAGCTCAATGGTAAGAGCATTGCGTTAACAACGCAAGGTTGTGGGTTCGATCGCAGGGGATTGCACATACCTATGTATAAATGTATAGGATAATGCAATGCAAGTCGCTTTGGATAAAAGCGTCTGCCAAATGCATAAAACGTAAGGTGTACCTTATTGTTGTCACGAGCGAAATGCTAGCATGCTAACAGTAATTGTTGACAATCGGCACAGTAACGCTCTTAAAAGGCTCAACCGCAAACTAAACCCTGCTTTACACTGGGGATACGCATCGGCACTGGGCTCAAAATTTGATTTGATTTATTATGTCAACGATTTGATTCGATATCCCGATGCATCACGATTAGGGCTGGGTGCATCGTGTGCAGTGTAGACAAGCTGCAACTGTTGAGGCTCTTTCTTTGAAGCCCTGAATGCTTCAATGGTGTGCACTTCTTTGATAACGCGAGTAGATGTTTTTAGACCCAGTGTCGGGTCCTAAACATGTCGAACGAGCGCATTACATTAAACATTACTATTAAACTGAGGTCAAAGTTCAAAAGTATATGAAATTTTTTTTAACAGTATACACGGTGAAACTACAATGATTTCATGTCCAGTTAAAAAGCCAAAATAAGCCACCATTGCACAGTTATGTTCACCTAAGACTGAACTGGAAAATATCAATGTTAAATCAACCGTAAAGAGAATGTGCTGGAATTTGTCTGTCATCTCCTATCATGCTGTCCAAGAACAGAGGGTTGTGGGAAAGCACAGAGGAACGCAGCAACGCTGCCCACACAGAAGATATAAGGGCACATACCACACCAGCCTGACGTATGGTCACCATCTAAGCAAACAGGATATATCTCATCTGGATATATACATAAAGCTGTGGTTCCACTTTGTTTTAATACAGGTTGTTTTTCTTTTTAACACCAGGCTTAGATGCTAATGTCCGGTACTAACGGGGAAAACTGAAATATTGCTCACTGAAAAGAGAATGCTGATTATGGGTTCTTGACATCCAGCAGATTTTGGAAGCCAGTTGTATGCCAAAAACAAGGGCTCTGTTATAAAACTTCAGGCTTTCACTAGGCCAAGCATGGGCAGGGCTAGTCAGCTGTACAGACATATATGTCGCACATGCTATGAAACAATCTGTGCGATACAGTTTTGCATGTGATTTAGTGAGGTGTTTGTTGCAGTGTTTGTTTGTTGATGTAAATCAATGGTGCACTGCTATTTAAGATATTTCTGCATTTACAACGAAGATCATATTTAGAGCCCTGTGATTTCCGCTATATGGAAACAGGGAAGGATTAGCGCGACTTGTTAAATATGTGACCCGCTTGTTTTGCGTGAATGTGCTGCACAGTTTAATGAATTACTACACGCATGTGATGTATGTGCAATGCGTCGCTGTATGAGGACATGAACACATGAACTCCATCTCCAGAGCTGATCTGAGAGGTTATTTCATAAGCATTTCACTGTTAGAGAAAAGCCATCGTCAGTCTGATCTGATTAACATGAACATCCAGATTAAAACCACAATTCTATTATAATGTTTACTAAAGTAAATTGTAGCATTCCAGTTAACTGGTAAACTACATAAACACTAGAGTATAGTTTATCTTATTTACTAAACTAATATTTACTATGGTAAGGAGTTTTACTGCAGTGCACCATAGTAAATAATATATATATATATATATATATATATATACACCACAGTCTGTGGACAAATAATAATTGTGTATTATTGACATAAATAAATGTCCTTTATGTCATAAACTACACACAAATGTTTTTCTAATATAACAGACGTTTCATACTTGTGCAACAACTGTCTGGCCTGTGCTATAAAACTTTAAACCTCTATAGCACCAGTGCTACGTGCAAAAAATGTACATTTAATGTACATATACTGTAGGCCTCCACAGTAGCCTAACACGACAGCCACATAACAGAGGCTTTTAAATGGATTGTATAAAGCATGGAGGTACATTTGTGATGCAGTCTTACCCTTGTTGTACTCAAGGGTCTGAACTGCTCTGAATGACTTTCACTCATGATGATCAATGTTGCAGACTACCTGAAATAGCTTCAAATAATGACAAATGGGATGTTAAACTGAAACAACTTTTCCGCCATGGTTTTAGACGTGCTAATGGTTTGAAACTCTTTAGCCAGTAAGCCTCTTCTAGAAAAACAGGGAAATGACAAGTGTCCCCTCCATAATGATCTCATAGCACCTCTTGGAGAACACTAAAAACCTGCCCAACCTGTTTTGACCGTTAGAAGTCCCCTAGTTTCTTTATCTTAGTATGTGCTATAAACTGGGTCAAGACCACAAGACATCTACTGTTGATGAAACAGTAGTCATGGAAGGCCTGTAGTATCAACAACACTCCAGTAAGCACTAATACCACAAAACATACCAGAATGACATCCCCAAAAGAAGAGAAATGGCACTTACATATATGAGCCCAGAGTAGTAGCGGTCCTTGAGGTTGTATAACACAGAAGCTTCGTTCAAGCAGGTGAGCTCCGCCATATCCTCAACTTTGCTGAACTTTGGTGGGTTCATCTTCTGGATGTCATCTTTATTCACCATGGCCTTCTTGCCATTTTCCGCCAGCTCGACGAGTACCTCCTCTCCTCGCTCCTCACGGATGCTGGCAGCCTCGAAGCCATGGCGTTCAGAAGGCACCCACACCAATTTCTTGGCCGTCCAGTCTGCCTGGGAAGCTGGGTTGTAGACCACGGCCCGATCCACAAAGAGGTACCGCTCGGGGTCCTCTTGCCCGCTCCGCTGCGCCATCTCCGGCATGAGGAACTAAATTTTTTAGGCCACCTGGGAAAAGGAAAGATGGTGAGGGAACAGCAAGGATTCATTTTGAACATGTCAGCCTGGCCGGAGGGATATAAAGGCTCTAACCTTTCTTATTTTACACATTGTCAAGTACATTTCAGTCACAACTACCATCACATTACATAAAAAGCACAGGTATAGAGCACTTTAAATATAAGCTATGATAAAAACATTGTTAAGATACTTAGGGCATATTTAAAATGCACATATTATATCACAAAACATCATTGCCTGTTTATTAGGTGATGCATAGAGGAATATTGCCAAAACACAGATTAAATTAGATGTCATTTGGCTGAAAGCAGCATCTTATATAATAACTATATACGAGTTATCCGTTACACGTTTCTCATTGGTCATCGCACTAATGTTAGTCGCAAGAACAACAACCCAATAAAAGCAGCAAAACATATTGTCGTCTATTTATGACACACTACAAAGGGACCTCACTGCGCCCTAAAAATAAGATAAGCGGCCCAAAAATGGGTCATGCCTGCAATTCCACAGACGAGCGCCGTTTAACGGGTGAGGAGAATCCCCTGTAAACCCGCAGCTCAGTCCTTGAGCGATTCATTCAATGATAAACTCCCTCACAGCCATCTTTCTTCACGACCCAAGCGACGAATTAGACGTGAAATACCTCAGAATATGTCGTCGACCGTTACATCTGATGCACTGAGTGAAGTTACCGCGGCCGTTAGTTAGCCGCCTAGCGTGTGCTCATTCCTCGCGCCCGCGAAACGGGAGTCGCACGCGCCTCCTCCTCACCACCACCACCATCATCATCATCTCTCGTTAGATGCCCTAACGAGGCGTTGAATAAGTGTACTAGGCGACACAAGGTTACCCAAAGGCGCCATTTCCCCAATCCAAAAAAGGTTCGGTCCGCTTGAAACGAACCGCAGTATCAAACTCGCTCTCCTCATCCCATGCGAAAAATAATCCGTTATACGACAGCGGGAAAACGGAAAGACGCGTGAACTTACCACGGGCTGTCAGCGATGAGACCTGCGTGCGGGAAGAGATGAACGGCTCGCTGTCCAGCGCGTCCAGTTTTTTACGGTCCGGTTATTTTCAAAGTCGGCCGAATGTTCCCTTGTTTCGCCTCCGCGCGCAGATGCCGCCGTCTGCTCCGAACTCCTCAGCGTTCGGTTGAGGAGCACCCCGGACACGCCCACCGCGTCCCGTATGGAGCGGCGATTGGATCGGAGCGGCCCTTGACCGCTGGCTATTGGTCTGTTGACATTACACCCCAAATAAACAGCGATTGTTCGTCGCGTAGAAATGCACAGGTAGAAAATTAAGAGCTTATATATAAAATAAAGTTTTTTTGTAATTATTTGGTTATTGAAAACATTTAACGTAGAGAAAACGAAATAAAATAATTAGCATGTTGCCTGACAGTTAACTGATGGCAGTAATGTGAAATGACCGAAACTGTGGTCAGATTTAAACTTAATGTTTACTAGTTAGTGAAACGCATGATTGTTGTACCTTTGAGCGACTTGTCATATGGATTCAAGTGTCCGTTTTCTTTATGGTCCATGTCATTATAATATGAAGAATTACGTTCAAAAGAAAACCATTTAACTAGGAAGGGTTGGATCTTTACTGATGGACGCAGAGCGCCCCCTGTGGCCACCTTAAGGTTTTCATATTCAACATTGGCTGTAACAGATATTGTTAGAGATATTAAAAAAAAGTAATGTATAAGTGATATTACGTTAATACTTTCGAAGTTACATTTATAATAATATAATACGATGCACAAGCACGACAAATAGGGACATTTATCTTTGATGACGAGCGCAGGCTAAAGAGAGACATGTTCAAAGCTCTGTTTTTATTTTGTTAGTTGTAAAATAGTCCCATATTAACGTTTGTGCAGGGAAAAAAAGGTTGGGTGAACTTCAAACCCGTCCCGTGTAAATCGGTTGCAATAGCAAGCCAAGATGTTCACAAAATTCCACAGAATCTACTTAGAAAACCTCAACTAAACCTACTAAAATAAGACCGATCGAGAATTGTTCTAGAGCTACTTCCCACAAACTCCTTGAAAATTACTGAACGGAAATAACCTTTCAAATTCAGTTTGAGTCTAGTTTTGCATATCTGAATATTCAGTCAGCCTTGGAGAAATAGAGATACAGTAAAAGTGATATCATGTTGGTCCTTACGGAGATCTCCATCAGTTTAAACAGGTTTGTTAGAAGTAGCTTTAGCGTAATCTGGACCCACACCTTTGATGAAACACTTAATAAATCTGATTTTATAATATTAAACTCAGTTAGCATATCTCAATCTCGTTAGATTAACAAAATAATAAAAAACAAGAAAAGGAGTGAGCAGGAATGTGATTAAACATTTCCTAATATTTAAGACTTGAGTTTGGCAGTCAAGTTTATGCTCCGTTTTTTTTAAAAAGTGCATAAGATTTCAACCCCGAGGAAAACCTGCAAATCGAATAAGCCTTTCATACTCTTTTTCTCTTAATCAGATCTAGTCTAAATTTAACACGGGGATAAAGCACAGCATTTCAAAAAGCAAACAAAGCGTGTTGTGGAAAAACGCAACTCCATAAAAGAATTGCGAAGTTTTTTTAATTCGATTTTGAAAAAGGCATTGCATTCTAGTCGTCAGATGTAAATTGAGTGCTTCAAAAGAGTAAAGAGATTCATTATGAAAGTACAAATTTGTTGCACTCAACTTGGAGTCCAGATCTAAATGACACATTTCTCCACAACAGGAGTTTTAACAGCGACTCTCAATTAAAGGTTTGATGAGGAAAAGCTTGAAACAGTGGCGCAAGACTGAAATGTTGAGGTTTTTTCTTGTCAAGGGCTTCATGAGCGTTGTGTCGCCTCTATTCTGCTGCAACTTCATTCTCAGCTGGTTGGCCTGTAGCATTCTCTGCAGTTTTGGAGGCCTATAAAACAAAATAAAATTAATCATAGAGGAACTAAATTACTGACTGATAAAGCTTAGTAACACAACAATTACTGTAGGAGTTTAAATTGTTCACTGTAAAATAAAATATAGCTGCAAGCAGCAATTCTTGGTCAAGTCTAACAACCGCGCAAGGGAAATATTTCTTAAAATCTCCAATGATGAGTTTAGGGAGCGTTTAAAAACTATTTAAGTACAGTAAATGTAATTTTTGACCACTAGGTGGCACTCGGGATGTTGTGACAAGGACACCATGGTTTCATGTTAATGAAAATGTTCTTTCATGCTTCGATCAAGAGACTCACCTTCTTCTTCTTCTTCTTCTGTGCTTTGCGACTTGCAGAACTCTGTATCAGAGACTGTAATAAAATACACAAAAATCAAAAACCACGGATCACATTTTAATGTTCAATTCATTCAAAAGAGATGGTTGTAACATACCTTGAGTTCAGGATCTTGAATATCATGTTCAGATTTGTAGAGTTCTGCTTCAAATGGCCCACTGGTGATTTTTAAAGGCCCATTGGCCATCAGCAGAACTGTGAATTTGAACTGAGCCACAAACTCGCCTTAAGAAGAAGAGAGAAAGAGAGACAGGTTGGTTAGTAGGTAAAGAAAGTATTAAGAAAAATGAGGAACTGATACCAAGACTCGCCTTCTTTCTCATGCAGTACAGTAAATGGTTGCAGAAGCTCGTGTTTGGCACACTCCACCACCCCCAAACGGGCTTTACCTTCATCCTCAAATGCCCTACAGGACAAAGAGCCCAGGTTTAATCTCATTCTATAGTAACAGGTTAAATCAGCTATTCTTCAGTCAGTGTGACCAGGCAAAACAATACAACTCCAAACTTTGCTTATAAAAAAATCTACAAAATGTTAAGAACTTTGTTCAGGAAAGAACAAGAGATCTAATTCAGATAAGCAAATGTTTTGACCTTTGAAGGCCTTCTACACAATCTCCTCAAACACACCGTGATTGAGCCACGAAGAACACGTTTCTGAAATAACACCTTTCAAATTGCCTAAATATTCAGCGCAAGAAAAGTACAGATACCTTAAAGTGAATGGCATAGCGTCAAAGCGTCTTTCCACTTCACTGAAGAACATTCTGGACGTCTTCATCTTCAGACCATACTGCTTACTGGGGTCCCGTTTGTAGATGGTTGTTCTCTGACCTCCATCTCTAGCCTGCGGGAGAGATCATGTGAAAAAAATATATTAAAATATTAAATATGCCAGGGGAGAAAAAATACATCACAACATATATATTTATTCTGATATTGAGGATCTGTGTTCATTTATTTTGTCTCTTTATTCCAATTGATCAAGCTGCCAACAACTGACCTGGATCAACACATTCTTTGTATCCTTTTCTATTTTATCCTTTGTTAATTTTATGTTAAAATAAAACACGCATTCAAATTGGATTACATATAGGTTAAATTAAGTCTTGAATGTAGTTATTACTATGTACAACAAAATTGTAAATACAATCGTTTAGAAAACAATTAATGTTTTAAAAAAAAAAATTTTTGTATTTCTGTTTTTATTGTTAAAATTTTTCAGATCATGGTTTTTATTCTCATCTTGTTTATTACGCAAAATACATTATTATTATGCAGGTTTCCCTTTTCTTTTATATACGTCAAAGCTAATGAACATTAAGGACAGATTTACAATGGCAGATGTTTGTTCTTGAGGCTGTGATCATACCTTTCCCTCTCCTGTGCTGATAAGCACATCCACAGCATACACTTCATGAACTTCGAACTCTGCTTTTTCATGGTCCTTGCTGTAATAAAACACAAACAACTGCATTCATCATTACGCATCCAGGACACCCTGAACAAAATTCTGTCTGTTTCAGTATGTTCAACAGTGTAGTACTTGGCAAATACTTGGAAATGAATATAGATGCAGCTGTTATGTCTACATTGTTAATTCAGACACAAGAGGGCGACATTTCACCAGACACAGCTGATGTAAAATCCCGAAAAGTTTTTCTAAAATAAAACAATTCTCCCCCCAAAAAATCTCCCAATTCACTCAACCTCAAACAATCCCAGACTTCCTTTCTAGGTATGAACAACAACTAATGGTGATGATTTTGGCATTAGCAATCTCACTCATGGTATTACTGTTTTCAAGAACGAAATCAAACCATGAGGTTGGTAAACTTCTAGTTCATACCGTTGTTGATCTGTTGGGTTCTGGATTATAGTCTTCTCTCCATCAATAACATGTTGCTTTAGCTGATGGGACAGCATACCTATCCACAAGCAAAAGTGAAAGGATGAATAATGGCAAAACAATGAACAGGAGACGGTTAAACATTCCTGTTGACAACTTCAGGAACTTTGGGTTGGTCGGTTCTTTAAAGTTATTATGTGTTATTAAACTAAACATCACATATTCACACCATTAGAAGTCACGATCCTGTAGCAGAAATGAGTTTACTCAGACTAACCACACCTTATAACATTAACTTTATAATGTGATAATAATGCTGTCTCTTAAGGGGTTATGCTAGTGTTTTTATAGTGATTTTAAATAATAAGAATAACTCACCCTCTATTGGATTGCATTTGAATGACCTGGCAATCTTGTTCCAGGCTTCAGTGACCTGTGCATTCTAAGAAAGTAAACAGAACCGGAAAATAAATGTCTTTTTAGTTATGTTATAACAAATATGCATCTTTCTGGATATGCCACGCACTTAAGTATTTTATAAGGTAGAAATTATACGTAGGGCGGGCCTTCTAATGTAGTTGTTGACAATCGGGGATCACAAAGTCAAAAAGCGAAGTCAATATCCCCATATTATGCACTAACCTGATTGCCAGGTTTGACAAGACGCAGTGCGGCCTCTGCGCACAGGTGCGCTGCTTTGATGACATCAGCTTTCTTTCCCGTCACAGGTGCCTCCTAAAGGACATCACAACAAAATATATGATCTAGAGTTTGTGACAACAATAAAAAACATTTGATTTAAATATTAGACCGGCAATACGAGAAACATGAGAAAACATCAAAAACAATTCTGACTGGTCAATCGCAGCCAAGTATTCCAGAAAGCTTGTAATAACTTGTAACAGCACTTTCAAGTGTTTATACAATTATGAAGTCGTACATAAATATCAAAAATTTGCATAGGTATGTGTGGAAAAAAACAAACCTTTGTGGCTCCTATAACAAAGCTGTGGGCCACGTTGGAGATGAAGCCGTCGATGTGTACGCCTAGATCACTGTTGAGACAAAGTGTACAAGTTAAAATAAGACAAGAACAAGAGTTTATTACATTAAGACATATGTGACACTGGACCACAAAACCAGTCATAAGCACAGGATTTCTTTTACCACAAAGAAAACATTGGATGGGTCAAAACGATCGGTTTTGTTTCTATGCCAAAAATCATAAGGATTAAGGATGCACTGAATGTTCGGCAACCGAAAATAGCCAAAGAAAGCATGTTCGGCCGAAGCGTGATGGCCAAATACATTTTACCGAACAAGCGTGTGATATGATCAAGCAGCAACCAGCTCAGTGGTTTGCCTCCATCACACCGAACCGTTTTAAGCACAGTCTGAAATGGTTACAGTTATGTTGTCATGTGAGCCTAGTTCCACTCGGCACGGTCGTCTCACCATGATTTCGTCTGACAGTAGCCCCGCCGCTCGCAACATCTTTAGACATCGCACAGCGGTCGCGTGCACACACTTCACCGTACTAAACAACTTGTCAAAGTATGTTCTGTGCATCTCGGCCATGAGTGCACCTTCTGAGAGAACAGTCAGCTTTTGAAAATCATTTTGCAGTGTAACCTATAATAATTCAACAGTTTTTCACGAATTCATATTTTTTGCTTAAAAGATTTTCTATGAAGTGTTTTGTTGTACAGAACATTCTTTGAACAGTCAGTTGTAGGCCTAAAATAGACTATTCAAGAAGGGAGAGGGCATACTTGTTTTGCTCAATGTTATTTTAAGTTACAGTGATTATATTGAAAAGCAACAGAAAATATAAAAAGCACATTTTGACCATTCCGTTTATTCAATAGTGAACGAATTGGCTAGATAAATAGTAGAAATGAGTCAAGCAATGTTCAGTGTTCGAGCGAGTAATTTATTTTAATTTATAAGGCTTCGGCCAAGAATTTTCATTTCGGTACATCCCTAGTTGGGATATCAAGTAAAGATCATGCTCCATGAGGATATTTAGTAAATTCCCTACCGTGAATATATCAAAGCTTTATTTTACGGAGTAATATGCTATGCTAAGGACTTAATGTGGACAACAATCATTTCAGTGTTTAGATTTTTTTGCACCCTCAGATTGTAGAGTTTTTAATAGTTGTATTTTGGCCGCATATTGTCGAATATACCCACAAGACTGGTTTTGTTTGTCCAGGGCCAAATATGCATCTTATCCTGATAAAGGCAGAACTTTTTGGAGGATAAACTACAACAGCAAACTGTGATACAATTAAAAGACACTAACTGACATCTGAAATGCCTTTTAAGTGAGACTAAATAAATAACAAGAAAAATTGGAAATAAAAACGGGGTCATTCAACCCAGAATGGAGTCAGACTTGACCGTAATCTTTAGTAACACTTAACAAATACATTGCAGAATAAACATAAACAAGCACTGTGCCAGTTACATGCACACTTGCATTTGTGAATCACAGAAACACAAGGGACGGGAACAAGCAGGAAGACACAGCTGGATGGGGCACAGACAGCACTGGGACGTCGCTGAGGGACACAGTAGGGAAAAAGTTCAGACAAGATGGAAAATACAGATATTAGGCCGGTAAGAGGAAGGGTAGTGACTTGAAGAAGAGGGAAGAGAGATGGCGAGGTTAGACAAACGCAGACGAACTGGTGAGAGGGGATGTTTGCCTACATTTTGACCATATCTCCATCTTTCAGCATGTGGTCTGGGTCACTCTTCAGGGGAGAGAAGTGGCACACACAGTTATTGACTGACACACTGGTAGGGAACGCAATGCCTGCAAGAAAGGACAACCACCAACCTTCAACAAAACAATCATCTGAATAATGTGCGAGGAGAGAGATATTGCAATAAGACCATTCATTGTGCCTAAAATAGGCCACTCTGGTCACGGACAAACATCTCTCTACAAAATAATATTAATAAGCACAAGCGTTTATCTAAAAAAATCAAAACGTCAACCCACCTTTCTTCATTTCCTTCTCCTTCTTAAAGATCTTCCCGGTCTCCGCAATGATGAAAGCGTCTCCTTTATCACAGAGGCTGAGAACAGATATGCCTGGCTTGGCTGCATCAATGACCAGCCGCAGTGCCTCTAAAAAAAGAAGAAAAGACAAGCGTTCATGAAAGTGGAAGAAATAAAGTTCCTGATTCAATGTTTGCACAAGTTCTACACAGACAGCGAGAAACACACATGATGTGCATAATGCAGGTGCATCCTTGGCATGTCAGAGATTGAAAAGATGACTTTTTGAGAACTTTTATGATACATCAAGAACTTGTAAAAAATCTAAAAGCTACAGTCAAAGTGATGCTTGCTTTAGAAAGTCCAGCCAGCAGTGCAGTATTCAAAGTGCCAAAACCACAATGACTCACAAACACCAGCTGCTCTCCATTCATAAACTCAACAGTCCTGTCAGCATCCCTAGTTTGTCTTTAATTTAGCATCCATGATATCATCACTTATATGTGTTTGTGTGCTATGCCATTAATATTCACTGATCTGCACTGTTACCCACGTAACTCAGTTACTACCAACAGCTGCCAACGAGACTATCACGAATGCCCACTGACATGCACGCAGAGCTAATGCTAGCTAGCTTTAGCTCCAACATGACTCCGCCACCGGCCACACAAGTGTATACCGGGTAATATATTTCACATAAACACTAGAGGAAAAGTCATGCTTGTACTCATGTACGTAAAGATCCGATACGACTGCGTGCTGCGTGAAGCCAGAGCAGGACCCGTTTTTCACACGCTGCACGAACACGTGGAGGCCCGCGGCACCGACTCAACGTCTCCATCACTCAAACGTCAAACTCACGGTTGGCGATGTCACCGCCCATCTTGTACTTGGTCACGACCAGGTCCTCGGCGATGGTCTGGTCTTGCTGCTCGTCGTCGGACATGTCGTAGCTTCTGTCTGTCTCAATCCGATGGAATCAGTCACCGCACTACCGAGCGGTTCACCGACCGTCGCGCTCCGCCCACGAACTCTACGCACGCACAGCGTGGCGTGGCCCCGCCTACTACGCTGATCGTCAGAGGCGTACGGCGCCAAAACTAAGCGAGGTTGAAATAAATGTCAGCTTTGTGTTTTTTCATTTTCTCTCAGACTTATGAGCACTTTAAAACATATTCATATAAAGCTCCAGAAATAACACGAGGGTATTAATAATATGACATTTAACTAATGTTGCATTCAACGATATGAGAATTAATAGCGTTTTCTGGATCTGCATTTCATTTAAAGATACTGGTAGTGTTTACTGCTGTAAACAATTGTAAATTTTGGTTTATCTTACTATAATATATATTTTTAGTATTCTATAGCTATAGTAAAATAATTAACTGTAGGAAATACTTCAATATTTTAATACTATAGTGAGCGTTTCTAATAGATTTTGCAATATATTTATTTTTTATTAGATTATAATAAATAAATACTCTAGGATTTTATCATGTGGGATAAATTACATTTAAAAGTACATTTAAATCGATTAAATGTGATGTTTTGTGGACTTTTTATGCATTAAGATCGTTATTCGTTATTCTCAAAAACATTAAAGGGATAGTTCACCCCCAAAACATCCTAAAAACATGAACATTACTGAACTTCTATGGAAGAAATTTCTTCAATTTCTTTTCACATTTACAGAGGTATGTAGATGAAAAACAGTTTTAAGTGAACTGTCTCTTTAACCCCTGTGAGGTTTTGTGTAGGTTTTTACTAATATTTAAAGATAAAATAGATATATGACAGATGTATCCTATTATCCATATAGAATGTAAATCTGCTGTTCTGCACTTCTGATTATTTTCTGAGGTGATATTTATAATATAAACTCATGTAAAATATTTAAAACTAAGAGGAACATGGTGGTTCGAAGTGTCTAAATTGCGAAAGTCCAGGTTTACGTATAAACATTTTATTAAAGGTTTACCATAAAACGTAGTCAATACAAAAAAAGTTATCATCATTATGAGTCGATGACATTACATACATCATTCAATGTATCGAACGAGATCAAGAAAATACTTTAGCTGTTGATATGTTTGTACAAAACTGGTTTTGTTGTTAAGCTTTACTGGCCATTTCATCTGAAACATAATACAAGTACTTCATTATCATTTGTTCATGAGGCATTCAAACACTTCTCAGAGGAAAAAGTTGTGCCAGATTCGATCAATATGCTGTATAACTGACCATATGCATCACATTACAAATTGATGTCTCAGATTTCCCGTGTTTAAAATTAAACAAAAATGAGAAAATAACACGATTACATCTGGATAGATGCCTGACGGACACCAGTAAAAGCTATCCATTGAATATGGCACTTCATGAGAACACAAAATAACAGACATGTAAGAACAACACCTATTTACAAATGACATAAACGCATGACAAGCTTGTCAATGGCATTAACAGAACATTTCATTTTTTATTTACATATAGCTGTAAATATCAGTGCATAACTTGTAGTTCAATCTGGTACCGCCACCAAAATAAAAGTCTTTCATAAGTTTCTCTGGCTGACCCTTCATGCGGTGTGACTGGAACGGTGTTAAACACTTAATGCCATAATATACATCAAGAAAAGTACATTTATTTTGTCAAGATGGATTATTCTAGTGAGAAGTGCACAATCTTGATCATTGAAGCCTACATTTGTTCACAATATTCCACAACCCATCTTTCATTCCTACGTGCGGACGGCGTTCATTTTACGCATGGTCCTGCTGTGCCAGTAGTCAGGATTGTCAAAAGAGTTATTTTTCAAGCCTGCGTGCATTTTGACGTACACCCCTTGGCTTCTGTGTCCGCCAGACAGTTCTCCATCCCTCAAGCCGACGTTCTCCTCTCCGTCTCCCTCCAGGTTTTCATATTCGACAGCCGAAGTTCCACCAGCAGCCAATGAGTCCATTTCCTCATATTCATATACTTCACCCTCGCCCAGCACCCTCAGAGAATTCCTCAGCCGTGGCTGTTGGTTAGTGTACTGATAGTCGTCCTCCACGTACTCGTCTTCATCGCCCTGTGACAACCTTCTGAGGGGAGGATGAGAGACGGGTCTCGGGAGATTGAGTTTGAGTAGCGCTGGTCCACCACCTCCACGGATGTCCATGTACTCGTACTGCACCTCATGGGGATCCAAATCGGCATCCGTGTACTCGGCTTCGCTGGAGAGGAAATCACCATCGCTGTGACTCCTCTGGTCGGCTGAGGACAGCGAGAGACCTCCGCTGCTCTCCGAGCCCTCCACGGACGATCTCTTGCTGGGTCTGATTGAGCTATGAGATTTGTGAGCGCCGTACAATCCCGCGGGGTTTAAGGAGGAACTGCGGTTTCGCGTCGGCCGCGGATTGTAATCTTTAAGCAGCCCTGGAATGTGCCCGAGAGAGAGGGTCTGATTGTTCATGTATTCGTATTCTTCATTTTTCCCGTTGCGGGCTTCTAAAAAGTCCCCGGAATGACCTCTCAACAGTCTCTTTTGAGAACACGTGGCACGGGAGGGTGTAAATAGAAGTGACTCTGAAGAAAAAAGATGTGTTCACATTTCAGTATTGCTTAGAAGGAAAGTCATCAAAGTATATATTCTGTACGTTTTTGCCACACTCACCTTTCTCTGGACTGTCTCCAAAGCCAGGCAACACATATCCATTTTGGTCCTCTTCTCCTTGTGTCCCCGTATAGGGTGTTTCTGTAGGTCCTAATAAGCTGTCCCGCTGTGACATGTAAGCGCTGTCCTCGCGATGTCTGAACCTCCTCATACTGCCCACCGATGAAACGTCTTCATTCATCTCCTGTTCGACCAGAGTGCCGTGGCCCTCGGAGCTCTCGGTGCACGCAGAGTCGAGACGGGAACGAGACGGCCACAACATCTACAGCAAAATAAGGAGGACAGTAAACGTTTAGTTCATGACTGCTTCCAATTCCTCAAATATTTGATACCGCGTAAACATCTCTGTATAATCTCAGTGCATTTAGTAGTTTATGACACATATAGACCTACAGTATATCTATGACATAATCTGTACTTGTTTTTTTGTATTTTGGTAGACGGAAAGACAACACAAGACTACTAAAAGGAGAATAGAAATGAATGTTGACTCAGGATTGAACCGTGTTAAATGCTCACCTGCACAGAGTTTTCCAGACCAGGGGTCATTGGCAGATATCCAGCCATATTGGATGGAGTCAGACTCGACTGAGGTAACGACAGAAAGAAAATGACAACTTAAAATTTGTAACATAAACAGCATCCAAGAAACTAATATCATAACATCAGTCCTATTTCTTGGTCCTACAATGTGAAATATTTTTGGAGCCTTAAGTTTTTAACCTTGCCTTTAACTTAAAATTCAATTTGATCAATTTCAACATGTTTTTAAAATAGTGCGTTGAAATGGCTATGAAGTTGTGGTTAAAAACTTAAAAACAGTGTAGCGTTTATTATATACTTCAACACACCCGATGAGAATCGATGCGCAACCTAGAGAAACTTCTAGATTGCGCTATATAGGGTTGCATGTCTATCGCATCTTCCAATACTTCGTCTTCCTGGTCCTCCAGCGCGACCCCCAGAATATCCATCTCTGTGCCTCTCTGATGTGACTCATCTGAGGCGGCGTCCTGAGTTTTGTGTTCCTCCTAGTGGAGAAACATCAAATAAAAACAGTCATCTTAAGCTTTATTTTCTTTTTATGACACATCAGATGCATCGAATGAGTTTGCCTTACTTTAATGACAAGATAGCGGGACGGGTCTCTGGCCATTCGCGTGAACTCGTTGGCAAGCTCCTTAAAGGTTGGCCGAACATTTTCATCGATCATCCAACCTGTTAATAAATACAATTACATTTGTGAACTTTCTTATATGAGCAATAAATATCAGGTGTGTCTTTATACTGAACAGCGTGGAAGACTTACATTTGACCATAACCATGTAGACTTCTATGGTGCAGATTTGAGGTTGTGAGAGGCGCTCTCCTTTCTCCAACAGATCAGGGATCTCCTTTGGTCTCATAGCAGTATAAGGCTCCGCCCCATATGACATCATTTCCCAAACGGTCACGCCTACAGAGAGAGCGGTCTGTTATTCTAAGCTTGATTTCTTTCACAGTAAAGTATTATCTTAGGACATGCACACACACTTACCGTAACTCCATACATCACTCTGATGCGTGTATCTCCGAAACATAATGCTTTCAAGGGCCATCCACTTAATTGGCATCTAAGAGGATGTACAAACGTTAGAAAGGCCCAATTTAGTGGTAAGATAACTGTTATCATCACCAGTTCTACTGGTCAAATGAAGCTTTGGTTTACCTTGCTTTCGTTGAAGAAGTATTTCTTCTCGTCGGGGTAATGGAGGTCAGCAACGCCGTAATCGGCTATTTGAACTATAAAGTCACTCTTGAGCAGAATGTTCCTGGCAGCCAGATTCCTGTGGACCATTCTTTGCTCCTCTAGATAGTACATACCCTAGGAGGGACAGTAGTACACTAGTTACTTAGTGCACTAGACTCACAAAAACACACACATGGTGCTTAGGAAAACCATACAGCTCTGGAAAAAATTAAGAAATCTTTTCAAATAGTCTTTTAATGATCATGTCGAGCCGGATGTTCATTCAAGTGTCTGTTGAATTCCAACATAAGCAGAAACCTCCAAAAGTAATGTGAAAGACCAAGAGCATGCTGGGATGCATGAAAGCTGAATGAAAATGAGGCTTATTTCGTCAAATCATATTTTTCATACATTTTCTTAAATACAGGTAAGAAAAAATATTGAATTAGAATTGTTTTGTAAATAATGTATATTATTTGTAGTCTTTGCATCTTTTGAGGTTGGAAAGTATTTCAACCATTTTTTTATTTTCTGTCAATGTTCTTTACATAATGAAACAAAAATGATCATTTAATCTAAATACATATGTATAAATAGCAACTTTAGGGGGAACATGAAAAAATTCTCTTTATGTTTTCTAGAGATTCACGTTCAGCTTAAATTGAACTATAACATTTTGGTAAAAAAAAGTATTTTTGTGTAACTTTTACATTATTTGATGTCTGAAAACACTACATATTCTTTATTATTTTGAACGATATGGCCAGTTCTCATTCTTTGCAAAAAAAGATATGATTACTAAAATGTACCAACGTATATGTTTTTAGTTGTTTAAGTCTTATTCGTTTATTTAATTCGTCTATTTTTATCTTGTTATATTTTCACAATTGTACAGTACTTTGGTACAATATTTGTTGTTAAAATAAACTTGAACTTTTCCAGAGCTGTATTTAGTGAGTTGGATGTCTAATAACAGCTTTATGGTTTTCCACCAGTATATAGGAGTAAAGACTAATTCCACACGTGTTGTATTACCTTGGCGATCTGCACACACCAGTTGAGCAGCCTCTGAGGATTCAGACCCCCTTTACGCTGTTTGATGTGATCCAACAGAGACCCCTGAGGGCTGAGCTGAGTGACCAGCTGCAGACTGGGACCCGAACAGATGCCCAACAGACGCACTATATACGGATGGTCCAGACTTCCCATTGCCAACATATGCTGCAAAATGGGAACAAAAGGTCAGGATAATTTTATGTCACCAGAAATTTCTTAAAAAATGAAACTTTCTGTCAGCTGGAACGAAAAAATGTAAACAATTTCATGGTAAAATTACAGAATATATAGTAAACAGTATTCCCCGTTTTCTTGTAAATTTGCCGTCTATTTCAAAAATACATATAAAATCTGTTTTTTACATTATACGTGGAAAATCTGTCAAATAAATAACAGAAAACGTATGTCAAATTAAAAATGTCCCCCCAGTGAAAATCATGTCTCTAATAATATAGCTTTAAAAGTCTTTATGTCTTACATCTGTAACTTCAGTAAAGGTTTGTCGACCCGTACGATCTTGAATAGTCTTGATCGCCACTGGGATCTTCACTGTATCTCCCTCTGGTATCCACACTCCCTATGAAGAAAACAACAACAATTAGACAGAGTCATACTTAGAAAAACGAGAACATTTTGAGATTCCTGCAAAGGTATGTCTGTCGAGTGTGTAAGTACCTTGTGCACTGTGCCAAACACTCCGGAGCCGAGAAGTTTGATCTTCCGCAGTTCAGAGCATCTCAGAATCCGAGCGTGAACTTTCATACCTTTTTCTCCGGGTTCCAGTGGTTCGATACTCTAGAGACATTCACATCAACACGTTTTTAGTTCAATCCTAGCAGTTTATCAGACCTTTTGTGTATCTTTTTATTTGTGCACACACCTCTCCGCTCTGCAGATATCTCCTCATGGCACGCTTTCGTCGAATGGCAACACTTCTCCGATACAGAACACTGAGCACGAACACTGTGAATCCAACCATCACCCCGAATATAACACCCAGCACTATTGCTGTAACGGGCAACCTGCGATACAAAACAACGTGAGCACAATTACAAACCGAGTTAAGACCACCAGAAGAGGGAGACACTTACCCCACGACTGTCCTTGTGGAATCCACACAGTCATTCTGACCCGGTCCCAGACATCTAACACAGAAAATACACAGAATGCCTCTTTAACCGCATGTTTTAAGACATCACGCATGTCCGTAAAACAAGTGGTGCAGGAAAAGTGACATGCCGAAGTTTATTACACAAAAAAATGAAGAGTGGACATTTCTTATGGTAATGCAGCACTTTTTAAAATACCTAAACCTGCTTTTCTAGATAAGTGCTACTAAAGGTGTCAAATGTATTTATATTAACATTATTTCGTTAATTGTAAGATTTCTCACCCCAATGAGCAATTGGCATGGCATGGTTGGCATTTTTGCTGGCTGTTTGGAAACTTATAAATGATGAGCCCGTTTTCGCCCTGAACCCCCTCTGGACACGAGGACACACAGTACGGCCCATCCTGCAGATTCTCACACGCTTCACACTGGTCGGCCCCCTGGAGACGAGAGGAGACAGAGCGATTGTTCAAAATCTAACAGTCCACAAACGCACCCAAGTGACGTTCTTTCAGAGAACAGGAGATTACCGGTCCTGTGCAGGTGTGTTTCTTTTCCTGCACTGCACACTCCGCGTGACACGGCATGCATTCGTTATTTTCACTGGAAAACTCTCGCTTTACACTGTGGAGAGAAACACAGACGATGACACAAACCTTATACATCTGCCTTCAAGTGTGCTTCAAGCTGATTTTATCAAGTATACTTGAAATACAGTACACTTAAGCATACGTTTTGTAGTAGATATGCTAATGTCAATCAATGTACTAGTAGTACACTCGTATGTGTACTATATCAACAAAAAATGGCCCGTAGTAGATTATAAAGTAAAGTGTAACAGTAAGTTACAGTAAGTAAAAGTCCACAAGTTTACGAGGATACTGCAACTATACTATACTATAGTATCTTTTTTTGTCTTTTCTTAAGTTTTCTTTTTTAAGTACACTTCAAAGTATGCTCTCAGTAAACTGCTGTATACCTATAAGTTTACTTTAGGTGAACATCATACTTAATGTTTAACTAAATTTATTATTATGTACTTAAAGTAGATTTGAAATTCTTATTGCAGTGTACAAAGAAGATCAGATGTTTTATCTACTACGCTTGTTACTATATAAACTGAACATGTTATATTAAAAGTAGTATGCTACTCAATGAAATGAGTCAATTACAAGCTGAGTGTACTTCAAACGCAATATTTCAATATACTTTAAAGTATATAGATCAACATCAAAAAGTGACAACAAGTACTGACCAAATATATTAGACTTTCAGTATGTCAAGTGTACTTAACTTTAGTTATGTTTCTGAGAAGTCTGTTAGAAGTAGACTTAGATGTTTACTATTAACACAATTAAATTAACTAATTCACGATGCACCAATACTTCTAAATACTTCTTTTTGACTAATGACATTCATAAAAGCGGGCATGACATCCCATACTGACCCAGACAGAAAGTTGCAGTGTGGTAAACATGTTCTTCCTCTGCTGTAGTTCTTGCAGGACAGACACTGATCGGGTCCTGGACCCCAACAGCCCTCGGAGGAACACAGGGGATCACATATGTGCCCTTCTTTGACTACACAAACACACAAAAGAAGTGAATATTTTCAGTGTCATTTTAGGGTCGGATTAATGTGATCGACTAGTTGTGAATTGAGAAGTTAGTTGAACGTGCTAAACATGAACTCACTGCATTCCTCTTCCGGGTGGTTTTCTTTGATGTCTAGGGTCTTCGGGCGGCGGGTGGGCCGGTGGTTAAACAGACGTGTCCAGTTAACAGTGTGATGATAGCAGAGCTCCGTGTTTCCTGTGATGTAGATGCTTCCATCACCAATCCTCTTGAGAGAGCGAAGACCCAGTGACTTCAGAGTGGGAATCTTCATCACTAACAGTGAGTAAGCCCTGAAAGATCACAGAGATATTTAGTAAAACTTTCATCATCGGCTGACATCACCAAATTTCTTACCCCAATTCATAACAGTAAGATTATAATATAGGATTTTGCAATTGGAGCTGTTGGATATGATTTTGTGGAAAATGTCAGTTTGATGTCAATTTTCTTCAACCCATGTACAAAAAAGAACATAATGAATCTGTCATTTTATGTTTCAAACAGAGATGGTGGTAGAGAGGCAAAAATGTATGAATTGCAGAACACAATATAATTAGGGCTGTGAAATGATTTATGGCGATTAAAGGAATCCAGAATAAAAGTTTGTGTTTACGTAATATATTTCTGTGCACCGTGCAAATTCATTTTGTATTTATAAACACATGCACACATGCATGTATACATATTTAGGAAATATTTGTATGAATTTATTTATAGTTACCAATCATTTAAATGATATATTAATGTTTATTTATTAATATTCTAAACTTTTATTTTGAACGGACTAATCACGATTAATAGTTGGACAGCACTAAATATACTTAAAATATTTTATATTAAATATAATCAAGTGACAATATTCATTTAAATATGTGAAATTACTTGGTGATAGTTCACCCAAAAATTCTGTCGTCATTTACTCCTGTCATATTAAACTTGAATGACTTTCTTTCTTCCGCAGAACACACAAGAAGATATTTTGAAGAATGTTGATAACTGGTACCCGTTCACTTGCATTGGTTTGGTGTCCATACAATGGAAGTGAACGGGATCCGGTGCCGTTCGGTGACCGACTTTCTTCAAAATACCTTCTTTTGTGTTTGAAATGAGCAAATGATGACAGTATGTTTTTATTTTTGGATGAACTATCACTTTAAATACACAAGGAACATAAGAGTTTTATAATTATATTACCGTTTGCAAATTATGTTCACATTTCAAAAATCACATTTCAGGAATGATTTGAAATCAAAATAAGAATTGCAGCACCCATATTCCCCATGCTTGATCTCCATCCACCACACCGCTGAGATGATTTAAAAGGTTTGTCACACATGCAAATGTAAGATTTGAATGTTTCATATCTGAACATAAAACACAGAGGAAGAGAAGGAGTACAAGCTAAAGTCAAAATCCTACCTCTTAGAACTCACTCCTCTGGAGAGAGAGAGAGCAAGAAAGGAGCGATCAACATGAATACAAACAATAACAACTGTTCCTCAAACTTTGCCTCAAACATTGACAGATGAACACAGAAAAGATTGAGAATGTTTTTACCTGTAGAGTGTTCTTCCCTGTATGGTTGTCAGGTTTGAAAAGACAGAGAGATCTTCCATCTCTTCAGGCCAAGACTGAACACTCAAAATATCTAACAAGGGCATGGATGTAAGTTACACAGTGTATAGATAATATGTACAGTATATACACACAGCATCACACTCACCTGTGATTTCTCTGACTGTGCTAAAAATCTTCAGTTTCTTTGGATCGAGAGCACTAATGTTTCTGTATACGTCTCTAAAGATGAGAAAAAGAAAAGGAACAGGTTTTGTCCTCCATACAATGCAGTTTGGCCAAAACATTTGCCACACAAAATCCAAACAAAAGTTGCAACTGTACAATCATTTCCCCGTTCCATTTTTTGTCTACTTACCCTGTGATTCCTGTGACCAGGAAATGCAGACTGCCCTGAATCTTAGTGCAGTTTATAAAGCTGTCAATATTTTGTGAGTCTACAGTCTGTCTGGTGGGCGTACCAGTTCCAGGACACGCTGGACAAAAAAGAAGAAAAGCAAATTTAATGCCAAAGAAAATGCATTTTAAGAAAATATTATTTGTTATGAAATAATAGCTACGTTGTTTATGAATAAGTGACTTGAAGACACATTTTTTTGGATGCTTTCTATGTTGAAAATGTTGTGATCTAGTGAAATGAATCTATGAGCAGGAATGATGGCACTGTGCTGTAACGTAAATCTTTAGGCCCAGTTTCATGTTTGTGTGCGTGTTTGTGTGTCTGTGTGTGAGCGTTACCTTTCGGACAGAGACCCCCACACGGCTCACATCTTTTTACTTTTTCCCCCTTCTTTTCCACCTCCATCTTGTCAGCAGGACAGCTTCTAACACATGAACTGCCATCCACCAAAAAGTTAGCTAAAGAAAAAAGAACAGAGCAAGAAAAAAGAAAGCCAAACGATTAGATTACATAAACCCTTAACAAATCCCTCAGTACTGACACCATTACCCATAATGCAACACTGCAGGTAACTGTGCACTATAGAAAGGCTGTAATGATGTGTAACCAGTGAAGTGAGGAATCAGATGATCGCTTACGTGGACACTGTGACACACACATGGAGCCGTACTGGTATTTGGCGTTAGGATTGGGTTCCAGTTTGAACGTCACTTTGTTGTAGATCAGAGCCTGCGGGCACTGCGGCACACATGAGCCCGAGTTATTGACGTTTCTGCAGGCCTGTGAACACACACACACACAAATAAAACTTAATAAACTAAACAAGAAACGTCTCCTATTCAAGTAAATGTTCAATAGCATTGTTTGGACATACAAAGCAGTTGGTGTCAAGAGGTCCGGTGCAGCCTCCGGCACATTCAGTGTGACAGCACTCGCCAGGACTGCGTCCGAAACACCGGCCGTTACACTGCGGTGCGCACACCGTCTTTGTCACTGAAACACAGAGAGAAACTTGGTGAGAAATGTATGTGTGTTACAGTGGCGGTTAGGGGATGGAGAAACATTAGAAGTCTAGAATAAACGTGTTTGTGTGCACTTACAGATTTGACAGCTGTCATTTCCTGGACCCCAACATCGATCCCCACAAGACTCATCACAGGGAGCTGCATGTAAAAGAGAGAAAAACTCAATCGTCCATTGGAACATCAACTAATGTAAAAGTCATTTTGGCTAAACTTAAAAGCCATACTGAGTCTACGCAACCCTAAAACCACCGATAAATATCGCAATGATTCTACTAAATAAATGCAGTTACATATTCTTACATTTCTCTCCGTTGTCTTCAATGATGACTTCTGCCCCACTGTCCTTAACAATATCCAACCAATTAATCTGCAGCGCATAGGTCAGGAATTTATTCTGGATGATCTGAACACCACCTTCCTGGATCTCTGTGAACACACCCGTCGCAATAAATAGAAGGGGAAAAAACAGCAACAAAGACTGAACATCTTGAAGTCACTGAACAGCAAACAAATGGGTTGAACATTTCTAGTGTGGTTGTCAGGACTTTAAAAATCTGAGTGATTCGATGTATGAGTGGATTATGTCTTTAAATACGGCTTGGATTGTTCGTTTATCATTTATCTGATTTTGTAGCCTTAACAAATAGCACTATTAAAGATATGTTCTGTGTTGAAATGAAAAACGATGTACCTTGATATCCATTCTAAAAGAGTCACAATTGAATTAAACAAACACGTTCATTCCTTTTCACACAGCAATTTACACACATAGCACACAATAGCAAGGTTATATTCCCCACTAGAAGTGTCGTGTTTTCTTAAACAGGTTGAAACATCTCATCTTAACTGTAACTGTCACACTGAAATTTATCAGTACGTTCATGATTCACGATCATGTTGGTTCAAACCTAAATGTCTTTCTTTCTACAGCAGAACACAAACATTTTTTTACACTAAATGTTCTGTAATGACTTAGGCCCTACCCTTTAAAAAATAAGAAAGTATAGGCTTTCGGTCTACTTTTAGTGTACTTCTTAGAAATATACTTAAAATTACACTTAAGTAATTTGAGAAAAAAAGTATATTTGGCCTATAACTGGGTGATGGAGATAAACTTAAAGGTACAATGAAGGATTCTAAGAATACTTGACTTCGTTCTGTTAAAGACAATATCTCGCTTGGCGTTGAACTTTGAGCTCTATCGTTTTGCAGATATTATTAATGCTCGAAGAGCAACATTACACACTAGTGGCAGTGGCGGCGCCAGGGGGGTCTCAAGACCCTTCCAAAAAACGCCTTGACCCCCCCATTAGACCCCCCACCCCTTCCTGGTTTAAAAATATTTGATATATATTAAAATATATATATCCGGGATAAAGATTTAACAGTTTGACAGATGGTAGTCTAGGCAACTTATTTGGAAATGGCCCCGAAAAGACATTAGGAGTCAAGATCAGAGAAAAGAAAGAAGAAGAAACTGCGAGATGATGCCCGTGCATCACATGCAGGTATGTCCATGTTTAATTAACTTAAATTCGGGAAATGTGGATGTGCTGCTACTAATTCTGTTTACTGAAGAAAAGTTTGCACTTTCAAATGTGTAGTGTGTGTTGGCTATTCTACATATGTCAGCAAAGCTGTGAAGATTTTACTTTCTCTATTTTGTGTTCCTAGGTTTTATACTGCGATGCTGCTATTGTGTTATTGATATTGAGTTATATGTTTGGTAATAAAAAGTTAAACTGGCAAATTTCAGGGTGGGGGGGTCATCATAATGGAATTATGCTTAGGGCACCAATATGGCTAGCAGCGGCACTGGGTGTGGATATGGCAATTAAAGTTCGAGCATATTGTTTGCAAACTACAATTGATTCATTAATTAAAAACAAAGTAGTTGATATGTTTTATTTGTTTAGTAGCATTAATATGCAGTTATTACCCGTGTCCACTGTATTTTCTGTTGGTTTTCATGAGACCCCCCTTTAAATGACCAGGACCCCCCATTGACCCCCAATCAAAATTGTCTGGAGCCGCCACTGGTTTAAGGCATATTTCACATAGAAAAATGAATACCTAAATAGGAAAACAGTATAATACTTCATGTGCATTCATAAATAGTTAACTAAAAGGATGATGTTAAGTTTAGTTTAATGAGAGTTCACTTCAAAGTATGGTTTCAGAAACTCATTTGTTTCAACAAACTAGTTGTTTAGAGTTTACTCCACTTAAAGGTATACTTAAACTATACCACGTGTCCTGAATTTACTTTATTGTACTGATTATTTATATTTATGATATAAACTAGCACGAATTAGATTTATCTTCATTTATTTTACTATTTATTTATTTAACTAATCTCACGTCACCATTGGAAACAGGTGCGGTTAAATGTCTACGAGGCAAACTGTGCCGTTTGTTGGAGATGTTTTAAAATCTGTATGAGCATCGAGGTGCTGGAATCACACTGGACAGAGGGAAGCAATGAGCACGCGAAAGGCCTCCAGCGTATTACAAAGTTTATTATCCACAGTTTATGCATCACCTCTCATGTGTGTGTTATCTCACCTGTCAAGTGTATGAGGCCCAGCTCCTTCAGTCCGTGCGTGCCATCCTTCTGATAGTTGACTAGGATGGCGAGAGCGAATCGATCCTCGTACAAAGTCGTTCCTCGGATGACGCGAAGCTGTTCCAGAGGTAACCGTTTGAACTGGTTGATAGCGATGAGGATGTACCCTGTGACCTCACGGATGGACTGCAGAGACAGTGATGGTGGTGAGGGTTAACAACATGGTCAAAAGGTCAAAGATTTACTCAAACCACAGTAGTCACAACCAGGTTGTGAATCTTATTTTGTGATTAACAGCCACGTTGTGAGTCGAAAACACGGCCGCACGCAATTCAATCT
The DNA here is from genome assembly GCF_947034865.1 of Barbatula barbatula. Classification (NCBI taxonomy): domain Eukaryota; kingdom Metazoa; phylum Chordata; class Actinopteri; order Cypriniformes; family Nemacheilidae; genus Barbatula; species Barbatula barbatula. The sequence continues at coordinate 1,760,068 of NC_136770.1, forward strand.
GGTTTGACTGCTGTGTGCTCACACATTTGCTTTGTAGAGAAGTGAGCTTTCAAAGCAGATCTATGATCATTTTCTCCTACACACTTCTTAAGGACCTTTAACATCTGAAGGACCTCAATCGAAAGTCAATATTATTGATAACATTTCTAATAAAATCTACCCAAATCCAGATTATTGTACTTCTACAGTCTACATTCATGTTTAAACCTCCATATTCTTCATGTATTTGAACAATTGTGTACAGTTTAAAGAAGTCTTGAGAAAAACGGAGTTGAAAAAAACACAAGAGCTCGCCGGTGTTTTCCACTCACCTGCAGAAAGGAGAAATCGCGGTTGTGTTCCATCTGTGTGATCTCCAGGTTTCCCATGACGATCTGGCAGCCGCTGTACATGTCCTTCATGAGTTTGTACTGAACCTCTGGACTCCCTGTCACGCTCAACAAGTTCTGAGTGCCCGTGCACATCTTCACTGCAAAGAGAATACATTCAAAAAGACAATTTACTGACCCAAACGGATTGGTTCTGAATTCATTTTTAACACGGTAGTTGGGATGATTGTACTGCTGCGGTCATGATATTTTGCTTGCATTGTTCTCCAGTGAAGCGCTTGTGAACAGATGTGAAAGTGAGGGAGGAGAAGCTACTTTGCATTTCAAATTTTGCCCTTGGTTTTAATGTGCCACGGTACAAACAAGCCATTAAATGAAGGAATCTATAAAAAAACATTCTTACTAATACTCAGAAATCTACTTATTAATGTCCCCGGACCATTTACAGTTTCCTATTTATAGGTATGGTTTAGGTACAATAATCATTCCGTGAAGGACTAATAACATTTCTCCTAAATCTCTAATGGAAATATTGCTTCTATTTGCATTTATTTATTAAAAATGAAAATTGGAAAAACAGGTGATGATAACAGAAGAGATCCTCTGTATTTTTTTAAAACTCAAATATAATTTCGACATCTAGGAAAAGTTCAAAACCTATTTTATTATGCGATCACAGTTTTCATGTGTCAGTCTTTCACATTGCTGTTGGTTGACTTTATGTCACTCCTAAGGTTTGATTTGGTTGAAATTCAACAGACACTGAACTGGAATGACCACAGTACAGCTAGGAACGATGATTAAATTAACATTTTGAATGATCTTAAAATATTTTCATGGATGTATACTATTGTCCTCATGGCGACCAAAATATGTAAAACATTAAGGTAAAGTATAAACTATATTAAAGATTATAAATATTACGAGGACAGGATAACACAAACAAAAAGAACACATCCTTGTCAAGTACACAACTTTTTCCATTATCCATCCATCAGCCCTATTCATGATTATAGTATTAACGTCCTCCTAACAACAAATGAGATCATTGTAGTCAACGTATAGCAATAATCCACACATTGGACAGAATTGCATTCTGCTCAACTGCGTTGGGGTCTTTAAGATGAGCGATATGGGGACTTTGATTTTGAAGTTGTGTGTTAAGATGCTATAAAAGTGAAGTAAATCAATCTTAGAGTATGTTTATAGGACGTACTAAAAACTGTGTTTCCTTTGCATTTTTGAAAAGTTTTACATACAGTGTTGTGATGTCACTACACACTTGTGCACATATGTATATACTATAAGATGTTGTCAATCAATTTTGTCTGGATGGATAATGAGGTTGATTTACTACAAATGACCCGGAACACCATCGTTTATTTGTGCTTTTTCAGCAGAGACGATATCTTTTGTGTTTAAAAACTTTCAAACGTTTGTGTTTTCAGGCCCCCAAATTTAACACCATGGTCGAGTAAAAAAAGTTTTTAGTTGGATGCTTTTTGTTGAAAACGTTGCTGTGTAAATTCCTCCTTAGTCAAATTGAATTGGTTTTTTTCAGACTTGACAGATATGCTTTTGAGACTTGACGTTTTCTATCTTCTGTAAAGTCACGTTGCATTAAAACACTCTTATCAGACGTCTCCTTTGGTAAACACGCTCAATGCTTAACTCAGACATGAACCCACAAAAACACAAAACTACAGACACACAGCGCAAACACAATTTCTGGAGAAACATTCCCGAACATCACCTCTTAAACTCCCTTTCCTCCAAATCCACACACACTTAACCAAACACAGTCTTGCCTTTAACACATTCTCATAGATACGTGCGTGTCTTACTGAACGTAAGAACAGATAAGAGTTCAGACTTCAGGGTGCAAAGGCCGACAGTGGGACAGGTAAGGCAGGTAACGTCGGTACTCGCTTCCAACCAGAACTCTTTTAGTACAAGTGTTGTGAAAATAAAGAAGTTTGGGTTCTAATGACATATCGGTTTAATCTGACCTGATCTGTTTCACTTATTCAGCAGTGAGAGAGAATAGCAGTGAGAGAAAATGGAGATTATAAAATAAAGATTTGTCTTTTTTGTGCGAAAGAAAGGACCCACATGTTTCTTAAAAAGAAAGAAGAGAGTATACACTAAGTATAATACCAAGAGAGATTTGAGTCACTTTGAGTCATAGCTCAAAAGATTTTAATCTACAAACATTAATCGTCATAATACTTCAAATACAAACTATTTGGTGCTTCACTTGAAACACTTTGAAAACTTTAAAGTTGAAAAACAGTAGGCCTATGAATATAAAAAAGAACGCTTTATTACGTCTCTTAGCCATTTCTGAGTAATACAATTTTCTTCAAGCTTCACAGAAGCCATTACATCAAAGTGGCGACACTTCATTCCTCTGTTAACGTCCCGGGATAGAAGCTCTAAGAAAGAAAAGCCACAGCTCAAGAGAAATGAAAAAAAAATCACGATCATAACAGTTTTGATGACAATCAAAGGAGAAAATCAATGCCAAAGAATGTCCTATTCATGAAACAATAACTAAACGCGCGAAAACAGGTGTATATACCCGCCAAAAGATCTAGTAGGTTGACATAACAGGGATAGAGAGATCAACTGTATGTGTGGGAGAGCATGAAAGAGAGAGAGAGAGAGAGAGAGAGAGAGAGAGAGAGAGAGAGACAGGTAAAACAAACAAAGGCCAGGGGAGGTCTAAAATTGCACACAACAGAGACGGCATCGCTTGTAAACAGAAACTTGGCCGAGACCACAAAGAGATTAAGGCAAACCTGACAGATTGGTTCTCATGCCCGCAAACACAACTACACATCTATGGCTGAGACATTCATTGTTATTAGCAGGTCATTTAATACACACATACAGTACATACTGTATACTGTAGACATGTACATACATAGAAACCATGCCTTTCTTAATCACTTTGTTTTGAACTTATGAGCCATTTTTAATTTCAGGTTCCTCCTGTTTCTAAGGTGCAGCCAGATATACTGTACTTATTTATCACTCACGTGTTTGTGTTTAAAAGTATGTGTCTGTCTCATCCTGAATGTTTTAGCATTACACACACAACACACACACACAGTGATGCTACCCAGCCAACAAGGAAACGCTCTCTTAAAGTGATCAGAAATGTTGTGTCGAAAGAGCATTTCATCAACATTGTGTTGTTTAATAAGTGGAATCTGGGAAACATTCTCTAAACAGTTTTTCTCAAAAGTTTATTTAATTTATCAACATTGTTTCGTTCTATGTTAAACAAAAATATGTTTAAAAACGTCGTGGGATGTTTCAAAAGCAAATGCTTTCATAAATGCATGGGAATGTTAGCAAAACGTTCTGACAACGTTATGCTGGGTACGACTCAAAAATAAGAAAAACTAAAAATACAGCCAAAGAAATATTTGTTGTTGTTGAATTGCTATTGTATGTTGACCTTTTAGTAACTGAAAGAGACTTAACAAACAACAACAAAAACTACCAGGAAGTACATTTTTTACTTCTCATGACACATTTCTTATTTCTCCTTGAATTATTTGTAAATCGCAGGATTAAAGCGTCTGCTAAATGACTAAATGTAATAAGTCAAGCTTTATTCCGGTTAGCATGAAAATGGTTCGAATGAGTTTATCCTTGAGATAACACTGACCTAAATAATAACTTGGTTTTCTCTGGCTTCGGCGTAGAATTTGACGTAAATCAATACACAGTGTTTGTCATTGTTCGAAGTTGTGTATTTCCATAAATGAATATTGAATTAATTCTGGAGGCAGAGGCTGAAACAAAGAAGTCACACACACTGCCATCCATTCAACGCTCGTAGAAAAGCAGTATTCAATCTGTGTGTGTGGGGGGGGGGGGGGGGGGCCTTATTGACGTCTTCAATACAAGAAAAGGTCTGCAAATGCCCTTATCTTCTCTGGATATTGGAAATGTGCCGTGGTACAATTGAAATGTAAAAGTCAACAGTAAATGTATTGAAACAGGTCAGGGATGCAGGCCTACTGGTCAAAGATCAGGTCTGCATTTTACAGGCCGCACCTCCGCTATCTGATTAAATATGACTGCGACGGGCGATCTAGAATTGAGAAAATTCTGTCAACAAAAGTCAGTCACCATGGTGTACAAAACCATTCACACTCTGTACAACTCAACAGCGTTTAACATTGCAATAAAACTCACTAAATACTAGATAAACAAAGATGTTAAATATGACATTGCATAATTCTATTTAGTATTTAAAAATATACACATTCTAGTTTACAATTAATTAAAAAACGCAGTTATGAAGGGTTTCTTTTTTTTAAATGGGATGGGAAGGCTTTTCTGCGGTCTAAACAAGGGTTGGTTGTTTTAACCTATATGGTTGGCTCAAATATGGACATTTGAACATTTTCTAGATTCATTTGAAACAAAAGGTCGGGTTTGTCCATATTTTACCGAAGCATCAAATAAAAACACAGATTTTATCGAGGGGCAGCAACTTTCTAAGAAAATAAAAATAAGTAGAATACCTGAAAATATTAAGCAAAGAAACGTTGTCTATGAAAACAGATTAGCTTGGCAAAGACTATATA